>NC_140018.1:8320548-8438491 GCF_964263955.1 Coregonus lavaretus
ATAGATGGAAGGAAAGTAGTGTCGAAACCTACCAAAAAACTATTAGGCAACAACAAATTCAATCCCTTTTAGACAACTTCCTGGACAAAACGTTCCACTGTAATAGTGAAGGTGTAAACTTGGCAGTAGAAAACCTAAACAGTATATTTGACCTCTCAGCTTCCCTATCAAATCTAAAAATCTCTAACAGAAAACCGAAGAAAAGTAACAACAGTTACAAATGGTTTGATGAAGAATGCAAAAACCTAAGAAAGAAATTGAGAAACCTATCCAACCAAAAACATAGAGACCCAGAAAACCTGAGCCTACGCCTTCACAATGGTGAATCACTAAAGTAATACAGAAATACACTACGGAAAAAGAAGGAACAGCATGTCAGAAATCAGCTCAATGTAATTGAAGAATCCATAGACTCTAACCACTTCTGGGAAAATTGGAAAACACTAAACAAACAACACAAAGAGCTATCTATCCAAAACGGAGATGTATGGGTAAACCACTTATCTAATCTTTTTGGACCTATAACAAAGAACAAACAGCAAAAATATATACATGATCAAATGCAAATATTAGAATCAACTATTAAAGACTACCTGTGACACTCTGGCTCTATGGACGTTTATAATTGAGCCAGGGTTGTTCATTTTCATGTGTTTGGGTGTATTTCATTTGGTGGTGTTGGGGATGGGTGAGTTTCATTTTGTTTGTGTCAGGTGGTGATTGGTCGATGACTCCCAATCGGAGGTAACGAGTGTCAGCTGTCGGCTCGTTATCTCTGATTGGGAGCCATATATATTCTGTGTGTTTTCTCCTTTGTGTTGTGGGTTATTGTTTCTTTGTTGCTGTTAGTCGTATTCAGTATAGAACTTCACGTATCGTCTTTTGTTGTTTCTTTGTGGTTGCTATAATAATAAAGTCATCATGTTCACTCACAACGCTGCGCATTGGTCTCCTCCTTCAGACGATCGTGACAGAATAACCCACCACAAAAGGACCAAGCGGCGTAACAAGCGGCAACAGGACCTACCTACGCAGGATTTATGGACGCCTCCTAAGGATTTTTGGACATGGGAGGAGATTCGGGCTGGAAAGGGTCCTTGGGCACAACCGGAGGAATATCACCGCCCTCGTGAAGAGCTGGAGGCAGCTGCAGCCGAGAGGAGGTGGTATGAGGAGGAATATCACCGCCCTCGTGAAGAGCTGGAGGCAGCTGCAGCCGAGAGGAGGTGGTATGAGGAGGAATATCACCGCCCTCGTGAAGAGCTGGAGGCAGCTGCAGCCGAGAGGAGGTGGTATGAAGAGGAAGCGCGGAGTCGAGGCTGGAAGCCCGTGGTTACTCCCCAAAAATTTTTTTGGGGGGGGCACATGGCTTGGGCGCCTGGGCAGCAGGAGGCTGCCACAGGTAGAGCTGGAGAGAAGGCTATCGGATTACGGGAGCCATTGGCGAGTAGAGGGAGGGAAGTTGTTGTGGCACGGCATGAGAGACTGAAGTGTGTTACCAGTCTGGTCCGGTCCGTTCTTGATCCCCAGTTAAGGCCAGTGGTGGGTGTTCCCGGTACGGACCGGTCTGTTCCTACTCCACGCACCAGGTCCACGATGTGCGTCGCCAGCCCGGCCCGGCCTGTTCCGGCCACTCGCACCAGGGATAAGGTGCGCGTCGCCAGCCCAGCCCGGCCTGTTCCTGCTCCACGCACGAATCCTACGGGGTGCGTCACCAGTCGGCCAGAGTCTGCCGTCTGCCCAACGGCGCCTGAACTGGCCGTCTGCCCAACGGCGCCTGAACTGCCCGTCGGCCCTATGGCGTCTGAACTGCCCGTCTGTCAAGCGCTGCATAAGCCGCCCGTCTGTACTGAGCCTGCAAAGCCGCCCGTCTGCCATGAGCCTTCAGAGCCGTCCGCCAGATCGGAGCCGCTAGTGCCTTCCGCCAGACAGGAGCCGCTAGAGCCTTCCGCCAGACAGAATCATACACCTGCTATGGAATCAGCAGGAGCCGACGCAACCCATACTAGACTGGAAGCTCAGGTTCGGGACCAGAAAGAGCAGCTCCTGCAGATGGGAGCCGCCCTGCTGGAGGTGATGACTGCAATCCGAGGCTGGGGTCCGCCTCCACCGCCAGCCTCCCAGCCAGCACCATCAGCCAGCCATGAGCAGCCAGATCTGTCAACCAGCCATGAGCAGCCAGATCCGTCAGCCAGCCATGAGCAGCCAGATCCGTCAGCCAGCCATGAGCAGCCAGTTCCGTCAGCCAGCCATGAGCAGCCAGATCCGTCAGCCAGCCATGAGCAGCCAGATCCGTCAGCCAGCCATGAGCAACCAGATCCGTCAGCCAGCCAGGAGCAGCCAGACCCGTCAGCCAGCCATGAGCAGCCAGATCCGTCAGCCAGCCATGAGCAGCCAGATCCGTCAGCCAGCCATGAGCAGCCAGATCCGTCAGCCAGCCATGAGCAGCCAGATCCGTCAGCCAGCCAGGATCCGCCAGATCCGTCAGCCAGCCAGGATCCGCCAGAGCCGTCCAGCCAGGATCCGCCAGAGCCGTCCAGCCAGGATCCGCCAGAGCCGTCCAGCCAGGATCCGCCAGAGCCGTCCAGCCAGGATCCGCCAGAGCCGTCCAGCCAGGATCCGCCAGAGCCGTCCAGCCAGGATCCGCCAGAGCCGTCCCGCCAGGATCCGCCAGAGCCGTCCAGCCTGGATCCGCCAGAGCCGTCCCGCCAGGATCCGCCAGAGCCGTCCCGCCAGGATCCGCCAGAGCCGTCCCGCCAGGATCCGCCAGAGCCAGCCAGCCAGGATCCTCCATCTAGTCAGGTGCTGCCCCTTAGTTCGGTGCTGCCCTTTAGCCCGGTGCTGCCCCTTAGTCCGGTGCTGCCCCTGAGTCCGGTGCCGCCCCTTAGCCCGGTGCTGCCCCGTAGTCCGGTACTGCCCCTTAGTCCTGTACTGCCCTTTAGTCCGGTACTGCCCCGTAGTCCGGTGCTGCCCCTTGTCCCGGTGCTGCCCCTTATCCCGGTGCTGCCCCTTATCCCGGTGCTGCCCCTTAGGCCGATGCTGCCCCTTAGTCCGGGGTTGCCCCTTAGTCCAGGTGGGGTTAGGTGGAGGGTGGTCATTGGGAGGAGGCTACCGAAGCAGGTTGTGACTGTGGTGGGGTGGGGATCACGACCGGGGCCAGAGCCGCCACCATGGACAGACGCCCACCCAGACCCTCCCCTAGTCCTGATGTTGGTGCGCCCGGAGTTCGCACCTTTAGGGGGGGGTACTGTGACACTCTGGCTCTATGGACGTTTATAATTGAGCCAGGGTTGTTCATTTTCATGTGTTTGGGTGTATTTCATTTGGTGGTGTTGGGGATGGGTGAGTTTCATTTTGTTTGTGTCAGGTGGTGATTGGTCGATGACTCCCAATCGGAGGTAACGAGTGTCAGCTGTCGGCTCGTTATCTCTGATTGGGAGCCATATATATTCTGTGTGTTTTCTCCTTTGTGTTGTGGGTTATTGTTTCTTTGTTGCTGTTAGTCGTATTCAGTATAGAACTTCACGTATCGTCTTTTGTTGTTTCTTCGTGGTTGCTTTAATAATAAAGTCATCATGTTCACTCACAACGCTGCGCATTGGTCTCCTCCTTCAGACGATCGTGACACTACCAGAACCCACTGGATTCTCCAATTACATTGAATGAACTACAGGACAGAATACAAACCCTCCAACCCAAAAAGGCCTGTGGTGTTGATGGTATCCTCAATGAAATGATAAAATATACAGACCACAAATTCCAATTGGCTATACTTAAACTCTTTAACATCATCCTTAGCTCTGGCATCTTCCCCAATATTTGGAACCAAGGACTGATCACCCCAATCCACAAAAGTGGAGACAAATTTGACCCCAATAACTACCGTGGGATACGCGTCAACAGTAACCTTGGGAAAATCCTCTGCATTATCATTAACAGCAGACTAGTTCATTTCCTCAGTGAAAACAATGTACTGAGCAAATGTCAAATCAGACCACGTATTCACCCTGCACACCCTAAATGACAAACAAACAAACCAAAACAAAGGCAAGGTCTTCTCATGCTTTGTTGATTTCAATTTTTTTTTGACTCAATTTGGCATGAGGGTCTGCTATACAAATTGATGGAAAGTGGGGTTGGGGGAAAAACATATAACATTATAAAATCCATGTACACAAACAACAAGTGTGCGATTAAAATTGGCAAAAAAACACACACATTTATTTCCACAGGGCCGTGGGGTGAGACAGGGATGCAGTTTAAGCCCCACCCTCTTAAACATATATATCAACGAATTGGCGAGGGCACTAGAACAGTCAGCAGCACCCGGCCTCACCCTACTAGAATCTGAAGTCAAAATGTCTACAGTTTGCTGATGATCTGGTGCTTCTGTCACCAACCAAGGAGGGCCTACAGCAGCACCTAGATCTTCTGCACAGATTCTGTCAGACCTGGGCCCTGACAGTAAATCTTAGTAAAACAAAAATAATGGTGTTCCAAAAAAGGTCCAGTTGCCAGGACCACAAATACAAATTCTATCTAGACACCGTTGCCCTAGAGCACACAAGAAACTATACATACCTCGGCCTAAACATCAGCGCCACAGGTAACTTCCACAAAGCTGTGAACGATCTGAGAGACAAGGCAAGAAGGGCTTTTTTTGCCATCAAAAGGAACATAAAATTTAACATACCAGGATCTGGCTAGAATCAGTTATAGAACCCATTGCCCTTTATGGTTGTGAGGTCTGGGGTCCGCTCACCAACCAAGAATTCACAAAATGGGACAAACATCAAATTGAGACTCTGCATGCAGAATTCGGCAAAAATATCCTCAGTGTACAATGAAAAACACAAAATAATGCATGCAGAGCAAAATTAGGCCGATACCCGCTAATTATCCAAATCCAGAAAAGAGCCGTTAAATTCTATAAACACTTAAAAGGAAGCGATTCCCGAACCTTCCATAACAAAGACATCACTTACAGAGAGATGAACTTGGAGAAGAGTCCCCTAAGCAAGCTGGTCCTGGGGCTCTGTTCACAAACACAAACAGACCCCACAAAGCCCCAGGACAACAACAACAACACAATTAGACCCAACCAAATCATGAGAAAACAAAAAGAGAATTACTTGACACATTGGAAAGAATTAACAAAAAAACAGAGCAAACTAGAATGCTATTTGGCTCTAAACAGAGAGTACACAGTGGCAGAATACCTGACCACTGTGACTGACCCAAACTTAAGGAAAGCTTTGACTATGTACAGACTCAGTGAGCATAGCCTTGCTATTGAGAAAGGCCGCCGTAGACAGACCTGGCTCTCAAGAGAAGACAGGCTATGTGCACACTGCCCACAAAATGAGGTGGAAACGGAGCTGCACTTCCTAACCTCCTGCCAAATGTATGACCATATTAGAGACACATATTTCCCTCAGATTACAGAGATCCACAAAGAATTCGAAAACAAACCCAATTTTGATAAACTCCCTTATCTACTGGGTGAAAAACCACAGTGTGCCACCACAGCAGCAAGATTTGTGACCTGTTGCCACAAGAAAAGGGCAACCAGTGAAGAACAAACACCATTGTAAATACAACGCATATTTATGTTGATTTATTTTCCCATTTGTACTTTAACTATTTGCACATTGTTACAACACTGTATATAGCCATAATATGACATTTGAAATGTCTTTATTCTTTTGGAACTTCTGAGTGTTTACTGTAAATATTTATTTTTTATTTCACTTTTGTTTACTATCTACTTCACTTGCTTTGGCAATGTTAACATACGTTTCTCATGCCACTAAAGCCCTTAAATTGAAAATTGAATTGAATTGAGAGACTTCTGCAGCTGTGGAGGCTGAAAGACCATCATCATAAGCCCTGGTCTGTCTAAAGCTCCAACTAACATCAGGTAGTATTGAGATATGTGGTATATTTACTGCATTTCACACGCTAAGTGGATGTGTTGATTTTAATGTATTTCTGTACGTTTCCTGTAGGAGATGTGGGCTGGGCTGACCAGCCTTCGCCGTGTCTGAAGAGAGAGGGTCACAGAAGGACAGGGTCGGCAGAGGGCATATGAACAGACTCACATGTCCACACGTATACTGTATAGGACACAGAGAGACAGAGAGGGGCGTGGGAGACGGAGAAAGGGGGAGTGTGTGTACGTGTGTGTGTGTTTGTGTGTGTGTGTTTGTGTGTGTGTGTGTGTGTGCATGTGCGTGTGCTAGAGAGGATGCAGACAGAGAGGGAGAGAGATGATTGAATGTCAGTGTATGGGGGTGTGTGTAGCGAGGGCTGGATGAGGGATGTGGCCGGCTGCCTGGCTGCTGTGTGACTCCAGCCTACACCAGCAGAATGTAAAACAGCTGTGACACCAGGGATAGAGAGGCTGTTCCAGGCCCCCTCTACAGGCAGGGACCAGCACACACACACACACACACACACACACACACACACACACACACACACACACACACACACACACACACACACACACCCATAAATACACACACACACGAATACACACACACTCCCCCTTTCTCCGTCTCTCCCCTCTTGATCTCTGGCTGTTTCTCGTATGCATGCAGCAGCACAGCCTACCTCCTCCCACACAGAGCAGACAGTCTGCCAGGCTCTGAGCCCCAAAGACCCAGCTCCATTACATGCAAACCTCACCAGACACGGCGTTGCATACTTACATGTTATTCAATCACTTCAACCACACCACTCACACGCGTGAACAAGTGTCTGCATAGCCAAGCAGGGAGTAGAATGTCCATAGGGGGAGCAGTGGGTGTGTGTGTGTGTGGGGGGGGGGGGGGGGGGGGGGGGATAGGCTATGGCTCAGGTGGCTGAGGTCCCTGATGATCTTCTTGGCCTTCCTGTGACACCTGGTGTTGTAGGTGTCCTGGAGAGCAGGCAGAGTTCACCCAATGGTGCGTTTGGCTGAGCGTACCACCCTCTGTAGAGTCTTGCAGTCAGCGTCGGTGGACCAGGCTGTGATGCAGCCCGACAGTATGCTCTCGATGGTGCTCCTGTAGAACACTGTGAGAGCCCTCGGGGACAGGCCGAATTTCTTCAGCATTCTGAGGTTGAAGAGTCGCTGTCGCGCCTTTTTCACCACGGTGTCCGTGTAGTTTGACCATTTCAGCTCCTCAGAGATGTGTACGCCGAGGAACTTGATGTTTTTTACCGTCTCCATGGCGGCCCCTTTGAGGATGGGGGCGTGCCCAGCCTGGTTCTTCCTGAAGTCCACAATCAGCTCCTTTGTTTTGCTGACGTTGAGGGAGAGGTCGTTAACCTGGCACCATGCCGCCAGAGTGCCTACCTCCTCTCTGTAGGCCGTCTCGTTGTTGGCCTACTACCGTCGTGTCTTCAGTGAACTTAATGATGGAACTGTGTGAGGCTACGCTGTCGTGGGTATACAGGGAGTACAGGAGGGGACTGAGGACGCACCCTTGTGGGGCCCCCGTGTTGAGGATCAGTGTGGAGGAGGTAATGCTACCTAAAAAAGGTGTTTAGCTCGTCCAGTAGGGCGGCATTGGTGGCTGCGATGTGACTGGCTTTCTTTCCGTAATCTGTTATTATTAGAAGCCGCTGCCACATACACCTCGTGTCCGACCCGCTGAATTGCTCCTGCACTTTGTCCTATATTTGTGTCTCGCCATCTTGATCAATCTGCATAGGTCGTATTTGTACTGTTTAAGCATACAATTGTCGTGGTCACCTTGCCGTGTTTATAAGCAGCATCTTTCTCCTTCAGTTTCCCGACAAGGCTTCCATCAATCCACGGTTTTTGATTCGGGTACGTTTTGAAAGACACCATCGGTATCACATCATCTATGCATTTTTTTATGAATCCGGTGACTGAGTTGTACAGACCTGACCACCGGAACTTCCCTGTTGAGTCTTTGTTTGTAAGCGGGGAGGAGCAAAATTGAGTCTTGGTCAGAGGGCCTTATACCCTTGTCGAAAAGGCATGTAGCAGTGGTCAAGAGTAGAATTTCTGCGAGTTGGACAATTAATGTGTTGATAGTAATTTGGGAGCACAGACCTCAAATTACTTTTGCTAAAGTCACCCGCGACAATGAACGCTGCCTCCGGGTATGCAGTCTCCAGTTTGTTCAGGGTCCAATGAAGATCTTTGAGAGCATTTTTGCTGCCGGCTTGGGGCGGATGTACACAGCCGTGCCGATACTCCCTGAGAACTCTCTCAGGGAGTAAAAAGGGCGACATTTGATGACCAAGTATTCAAAGTTGGAAGAGCAGAAGCTTGCAAGTTCCTGTACATTTCCTCCATTGTTATTGGTCATGAAGCAGACACCACCACATTTGTTCTTGCCAGAGAGAGCCCGCTTCCTATCCGCTCGATGAACTGTAAAGCCCGCTGGTTGTATGTAATCCGTCTGGATGTCGGAGGAAAGCCAGGTCTCAGAAAAACAGAGTATGTTGCAGAATCTGATGTCCCTCTGGAAAGAGATCCTCACTCTGAGTTCGTCTGGTTTATTCACTAATGATTGAACACTAAGACCCCTCCACGTCTGCCTCTCCATCGGTATCTTTCTTTCCTTCTCTCCAGTAGGACTCCAAGGCTGCACGGCGCCTCAGCGAAACCTGCAAAGTTTTGTAATAGCTTGAAGCGAAGCTACTATTTTTGTCGCCGCCATCTTGCCATGGAGATGCTCCACGCGCTGCAAGTCCCTGCCTTATTGGGTATCAGGAAGATACAAACCCACATGGATGCTTGAAAGACAAGCGAGGAGAGAATAATTAAAGACAGCCAAATTTCATCCGTGGATTAATCTCTGATTAATCGTCGGAGTAGAGAAACACACGATTTTGTATGACTCCGGGTCAGAATTCTAAGAACCAGCTAAAAAGAGGACCATTTGCAGGTCAGGTAAAATAACAACCCAATGTTCATCTCCCATGACAAACTAGCTAGCAACAGCTGGCCAGTGTAGTCAGTGTAGTCAGCATGTTAGTCAGTCAGTCTGCCTGCCTAGCTCTCTCTCACACGCGCGTGAGCGCACGAGCACACACACACACACACACACACACACACACACACACACACACACACACACACACACACACACAGGCCTGGCTGGCATACAGTCATAGAGTAAAATAGGATCGAATATAGAATTGCATAGAATAGAATAGCATAGAATAAAATACAATAACATAGAATATAATTCTCTAATATTCCACTAGGTACCAAGTCCTCGTTATAGGGAAGCACTTGTATATCTTTGTCAACCAGGATAGTAGATCGGGAGAGATGGTTATTGTCCTTTCTGCCTAACAAACACCCAACTGGAGTAAGGAAATAAATAAAGTAGTTAGGACAAAACGCCGTTGGCCACATGTACAGTTTCTCAGAATGTACGTCCATCATTAAAAAGTTAATTAATCTTAATTAACTTCTCTTTTGTCTCAAAGTTCTTTACGGAGCTGAAATGATTTCCCACACAAGGGGAAGGAAAAGAAGTGGGCTCAGCCTAATGCTGTAATCAGCCCACTGCAGGAGGGAAGGCACTGGAGCCACTGATTGCTTTTCTGACAGAGACTTACGCTCTGATGCGCCACCGCTTCTCTCCCTCAACATTTGAAGAACAATCTACATCGGGCACAGTTTGAAACGGAAGACTGCTAATCCAAAGCAGCAAGGAGCTTTAGGCTTTCTCCAATGGGTCTTTCTCCTTTCTCCCCAGCTTCTCCTTCCTTCCCCACTGCTGTGATGCTTCTCTCGCTCAGGCGTGGCGGAGCCCATTCCACACAACGGCTAAAGGCTCCTCTCAATGTCCCTGCAGCATGTCATAGCTAGGAGAGGAGGGCCACGGAAAAGTGCATCTGTGTGGGGTGGAGGGATGTTTGTGTGTGTGTGTGCGTGCATTTGGAGGTTTACATGTGTGCACATAGATGCGTGTGGTGTGTGTGTGTACATACATATGTGTCTGTGGGAGAATGGGAGTTTTTTCACTCTGTTGTATCTTTCCATACATCCTCTCTCTCCCCCCCCCTTTCTCTATCTCTCTCTGTCCTCTACCCATCAATGCTCCACATGAGTGCTTGAGTGGTGCCTGGTATGGCGGTGTGTGTACTGAATCAAAAATCACTGTGAGAAGACCAACAACAAAGGATTCCTCCCACTGTTTACAGTATGCTGCTGTTATTGTCATCCCATAAGCCTGATGGCTGCTATAGTCTCCCTGCCTCAGAGGAACCTATTGTCATGTGCCATATCCACATTCTAAAAAACTAAGAGAAAAAAAGCGTTGTGATGGCAAGGCTATTATAACTCTTACCAAAGCCTTCAAATGAGAGCTCAGTGTGTGATCACGCTGGACTCTAAGAGTTAGCCTTTCAAACAGCTCAGACTGCTCAGAATTCTATTCCACACACATTTTAGACCCAAACAAGGGGGCGGTGTGTGTGTTAGCACTGAGCAGCTCTCCAGATTCCAGGTGATCTTTATTTGGTTCCCACAGTACCCTGTCTGCCTGTAAATATGGAGGAGGGCAAAGAGCAGGGCTCGACGCCCAAGCAGCCAGGGGAATGCTGGGAGTTGGCGGCGGCCATCTTGAGAACAGCGTTATCTCTCTCCCATATGTTCACCCCAAGCAGGTTCATCTCGCCATAATTGACTTTCTCCCACGGAGCCCCAGCCCATAGCTGGAGGCACAAGCGGACTCGTGGTGTCTGTTCTCACCCTGATAAAACTATTACACACTCCGCACATCTCCCCAGCATGAGGCCGTGTTGAGAAAGTGTGTGTGTGCGGGGAGTGGGGTTGGGGGGATGTGTGTGTGAGTGGGCGGAGGAGCGGGGTTGTGTGTGTGTGTGTCTGTGTGTTTGTCTATGTGTTTGTCTGTGTCTGTGTGTCTATGTGTGCCTCTGTCTACCAGTATTCATGAATACAACATAATCCCTAAAACGGTCAACTATCCATTGCAGCTAAATCAGTTTCAACAATGACGATCATTGACAACACATGACTAGTCTGGCCTAACTTCACAATTCTCTACATGAGGCTCCTCTCCTGTGGGCTTACCATACTGGCGCCTGATCTACGGCAAACAATGGTGTTGAATACCAAAGTGCTGCTTAATATTTCATCTTCCAATCGCTCTCTCTCTCTCTCCCATTTCCTCTCTACCAAGTATTTGAGTGACTGGCGCGTCGCCTGTGGCACCTTCCTAGGGCTGCCTGCGGCGGCCCCTTTGAATTCGGGGGCGTTGATTGTCACCAGCGCTCGTTAACTTGGCTAATTTTATTGAGGCCTGTCATCTTGCGGCAGGGAGGAAGGCGTTAAATTATTCATCCCATCTTGAAATGTAAAAGACAGCTGAGGTGAGGGAGCGCCGTTATGTAGGCCATTTCCTCTCTCTCCCTCTGTCTCTATCTCTCTCTCTCTCTCTCTCTCTCTCTCTCACACGGCCGTCACAATGGAGAAGAGAGGAGAGAGGAGAGGAGAGAGAGGAGAGAGGAGAGAGGGGAGAGAGGGGAGAGAGGGGAGAGAGGAGAGAGGAGAGAGAGGAGAGAGAGGAGAGAGGAGAGAGGAGAGAGAGAGAGAGAGAGGGGTGAGAGGAGAGAGGAGAGAGAGAGAGGAAAGAGACAGAGGAGAGAGAGAGAGAGAGAGAGAGAGAGAGAGAGAGAGAGAGAGAGAGAGAGAGAGAGGAGAGAGACAGAGGAGAGAGAGAGAGAGTGAGAGAGAGAGAGAGAGAGAGAGAGAGAGAGAGAGAGAGAGAGAGAGAGAGAGAGAGAGAGAGAGAGAGAGAGAGAGAGAGAGAGAGGGGGGAGAGAGCCGCAAGACCAAAGAGAGGAACTCAACTGCTGCAGACTAGTGAGTGCTGCTGTTCCCATAGTGCCTATACGTTCACACACTGTGGCAGGTGTGGCTGTGGGTTCATTGAGTACACATATATAACATGGCATTTAGATAAGAGTCATATACCCGTAGTGGTTGTGTTGGTTTAATGGTTGCAGACATGAGTCATGGAGGAGAGAGGTTTGTTATCATGAGAGAGTAATAATCAAATGTAGTGTACTTATAGGTCAACCCAAGTCACTGACAAAAGCCACTAACTTCAGCCACTGGATGCGTTCCAAATGGCACTCTATTCCCTATGAAAGTAAAGTGCAGTAAGTAACCTTGGCTTGTGCGAGTCGGAACAGCTCATATGAGCAGGAGCCGATCTGCTGTCTCTATCGTTAGGCAGCTTGATGTAAAAGTACAAACCCAGGACAGGACCCTAGCCTGTCTCAGGGCCATAGGGCTCTGTTCAAAAGTTGTGCACCATATAGGGAATAGGGTGCCACTTGCGACACATAGACTAATGTCTGCTATCAAGTGCTCCTCACTCTAGAATCTGCTTTGTCGTTTGGACAGAAGAACCCATGTGATCTTATGCCTGACCACACCCATCAGCAGAACCACAGGAACACACACTACCTCCTCTATCACAACCCCACACTACCTCCTCTATCACAACCCCACACTACCTCCTCTATCACAACCCCACACTACCTCCTCTATCACAACCCCACACTACCTCCTCTATCACAACCCCACACTACCTCCTCTATCACAACCCCACACTACCTCCTCTATCACAACCCCACACTACCTCCTCTATCACAACCCCACACTACCTCCTCTATCACAACCCCACACTACCACCTCTATCACAACCCCACACTACCTCCTCTATCACAACCCCACACTACCTCCTCTATCACAACCCCACACTACCTCCTCTATCACAACCCCACACTACCTCCTCTATCACAACCCCACACTACCTCCTCTATCACAACCCCACACTACCTCCTCTATCACAACCCCACACTACCTCCTCTATCACAACCCCACACTACCTCCTCTATCACAACCCCACACTACCACCTCTATCACAACCCCACACTACCTCCTCTATCACAACCCCACACTACCTCCTCTATCACAACCCCACACTACCTCCTCTATCACAACCCCACACTACCTCCTCTATCACAACCCCACACTACCACCTCTATCACAACCCCACACTACCTCCTCTATCACAACCCCACACTACCTCCTCTATCACAACCCCACACTACCTCCTCCATCACAACCCCACACTACCTCCTCTATCACAACCCCACACTACCTCCTCTATCACAACCACACACTACCTCCTCTATCACAACCCCACACTACCTCCTCTATCACAACCCCACACTACCTCCTCTATCACAACCCCACACTACCTCCTCTATCACAACCCCACACTACCTCCTCTATCACAACCCCACACTACCTCCTCTATCACAACCCCACACTACCTCCTCTATCACAACCCCACACTACCTCCTCTATCACAACCCCACACTACCTCCTCTATCACAACCCCACACTACCTCCTCTATCACAACCCCACACTACCTCCTCTATCACAACCCCACACTACCTCCTCTATCACAACCCCACACTACCTCCTCTATCACAACCCCACACTACCTCCTCTATCACAACCCCACACGCCAGGCCAGACAAAAGACACTTGTCACTGGTGGCACACTGTCTGAGTGATCTGGCCCTGGCTAGCTGGTGGTTGGTGGGATACAGGTGACACACAAGACATTGGGGGTAAGGTCACGGGGCAGGCGTGGGAGCGTTAGGGTAAAGCCAAGACAGGGAATGTCAACCATCAATGCTCACCCTCACAGGCGCTGCCTGGAAAAATCAATGAGATCTCAAGATAGACTTCACCAGACTGAATAAACTTCACCACACTGAATAAACTTCACCACACTGAATAAGCTCCACCACACCGAATAGACTTCATCGCACTGAATAGAATTCACGCACCGAATAGACTTCACCGCACTGAATAGAATTCATCGCACTGAATAGACTTCACCGCATCGAATAGACTTCACCACCACCACCTTCTACTGTTCACTCCACCATTCATCATTGGTATTGCCTTATAGACAACCACTCAACGTCACATCAGAGTGCACCCTACTGTAAGGAATACCAATGGAATAGGGTGGTTCTTTGTTCATTTCTCTCTCCCCCCTCTCCCTCTCCCTTTCTCTTTCTCTCTCCCCCTTTCTTTCTCTGTCTATTTATTGCTCATTCCTTTTTGCATGTAAGACAGCATGCCTGTATTCCCCTCCCTCGACGGGGGGCGTCTCTCATCTCGGTAGGAACAGGCAGCCATTTTGGCTCATGGCAGGGAACCTGATGGCGTAAATACGGCTGCCATCAATTACTCTCAGGATCCCCGTGGCGACAGAGCCTCTGATCCTAGCAGCAGGCACCACTCACAGGCACATTTAAAGACACACTCACTGGCTGGGCCTAACGCACTAAAATTACTGGGGAGGAGAGGGAGGGAGGGGGGTGGCTTGCAGTTTGATTACAATACAGCGACTGTGGCTGAAGGACACAGACTGACAGGGATGTCACCTGAAATAGACATTGAGACATATTCCAATACATATCAATGCTATAGTTCATCTTCATATAGGAATCAGACGTAGGAGGAGTCTGTGGATCCAGAGCCAGATGAAAGTCAGGAACGGAGAGACAAAACGAGAAGAGACAAAACTACAGGCGATATTCCTACAGGTCATATTCCTACAGGTCATATTCCTACAGGTCATATTACTACAGCTCATATTCCTACAGGTCATATTCCTACAGGCGATATTCCTACAGGCGATATTCCTACAGATGATATTCCTACAGGTCATATTCCTACAGGTCATACTCCTACAGGCGATATTCCTACAGGTCATATTCCTACAGGTCATATTACTACAGCTCATATTCCTACAGGTCATATTCCTACAGGCGATATTCCTACAGGCAATATTCCTACAGGCGATATTCCTACAGGTGATATTCCTACAGACGATATTGCTACAGACGATATTCCTACAGGCAATATTCCTATAGGCGATATTGCTACAGGCGATATTCCTACAGGCGATATTCCTACAGGCGATATTGCTACAGGCGATATTCCCACAGGCAATATTCCTACAGGCAATATTCCTACAGGCGATATTGCTACAGGCGATATTCCTAAAGGCGATATTCCTACAGGCGATATTCCTACAGGCGATATTGCTACAGACGATATTCCTACAGGCGATATTCCTACAGTTGATATTCCTACAGACGATATTGCTACAGGCGATATTCCTACAGGTGATATTGCAAAAGGCTATATTCCTACAGGCGATATTCCTACAGACGATATTGTTACAGGAGATATTCCTACAGGCGATATTCCTACAGGCGATATTCCTACAGGCGATAATCCTACAGGTCATATTTCTACAGGTCATATTCCTACAGGCGATATTCCTACAGGCGATATTCCTACAGGTCATATTCCTACAGGTCATACTCCTACAGGCGATATTCCTACAGGTCATATTCCTACAGGTCATATTCCTACAGGTCATATTCCTACAGGTCATAGTCCTACAGGTCATATTCCTACAGGTCATATTCCTACAGGCGATATTCCTGCAGGCGATATTCCTACAGGTCATATTCCTATAGGTCATATTCCTACAGGTCATATTCCTACAGGCGATATTGCAAAAGGCTATATTCCTACAGGCGAGATTCCTACAGGCGATATTCCTACAGGCGATATCCTACAGGCGATATTCCTACAGGTCATATTCCTACAGGTCAAATTCCTCCAGGCGATATTCCTACAGACGATATTGCTACAGGCGATATTCCTACAGGCGATATTGTAAAAGGTCATATTCCTACAGGCGATATTCCTACAGGCGATATTGCAAAAGGCTATATTCCTACAGGCGATATTCCTACAGGTGATATTCCTACAGGCGATATTCCTACAGACGATATTCCTACAGGCGATATTGCAAAAGGCGATATTCCTACAGGCGATATTCCTACAGGTGATGTTCCTACAGGCGATATTCCTACAGGCGATATTCCTACAGGCGATATTGCTACAGACGATATTCCTACAGGTGATATTGCAAAAGGCTATATTCCTACAGGCGATATTCCTACAGACGATATTGTTACAGGCGATATTCCTACAGGCGATGTTTCTACAGGTGATATTCCTACAGGCGATATTCCTACAGGCGATATTCCTACAGGTGATATTCCTACAGGCGATATTCCTACAGGTGATATTCCTACAGGTGATATTCTTACAGGCGATATTCCTACAGGGGATTTTCCTACAGGCGATATTCCTACAGGCGATATTCCTACAGGCAATATTGCTACAGGCGATATTCCTAAAGGCGATATTCCTACAGGCGATATTCCTACAGGCGATGTTGCTACAGATTATATTCCTACAGGCGATATTGCAAAAGGCTATATTCCTACAGGCAATATTCCTACAGACGATATTGCTACAGGCGATATTCCTACAGGCGATATTCCTACAGGCGATATTCCTACAGGTCATATTCCTACAGGTCATATTCCTACAGGCGATATTCCTACAGGCGATATTCCTACAGGTCATATTCCTACAGGTCATATTACTACAGCTCATATTCCTACAGGTCATAGTCCTACAGGTCATAATCCTACAGGTCATATTCCTACAGGTCATATTCCTACAGGCGATATTCCTACAGGTCATATTCCTACAGGTCATACTCCTACAGGCGATATTCCTACAGGTCATATTCCTACAGGTCATAGTCCTACAGGTCATATTCCTACAGGCGATATTCCTACAGGTGATATTCCTACAGGTCATATTCCTACAGGTCATATTCCTACAGGCGATATTGCAAAAGGCTATATTCCTACAGGCGATATTCCTACAGGTCATATTCCTACAGGTCATATTCCTACAGGCGATATTCCTACAGACGATATTGCTACAGGCGATATTCCTACATGTCATATTCCTACAGGTCATACTCCTACAGGCGATATTCCTACAGGTCATATTCCTACAGGTCATATTACTACAGCTCATATTCCTACAGGTCATATTCCTACAGGCATATTCCTACAGGCAATATTCCTACAGGCGATATTCCTACAGGCGATATTCCTACAGACGATATTGCTACAGACGATATTCCTACAGGCAATATTCCTATAGGCGATATTGCTACAGGCGATATTCCTACAGGCGATATTCCTACAGGCGATATTGCTACAGGCGATATTCCCACAGGCAATATTCCTACAGGCAATATTCCTACAGGCGATATTGCTACAGGCGATATTCCTAAAGGCGATATTCCTACAGGCGATATTCCTACAGGCGATATTGCTACAGACGATATTCCTACAGGCGATATTCCTACAGTTGATATTCCTACAGACGATATTGCTACAGGCGATATTCCTACAGGTGATATTGCAAAAGGCTATATTCCTACAGGCGATATTCCTACAGACGATATTGTTACAGGCGATATTCCTACAGGCGATATTCCTACAGGCGATATTCCTACAGGTCATATTCCTACAGGTCATATTCCTACAGGCGATATTCCTACAGGCGATATTCCTACAGGTCATATTCCTACAGGTCATATTACTACAGCTCATATTCCTACAGGTCATATTCCTACAGGCATATTCCTACAGGCAATATTCCTACAGGCGATATTCCTACAGGCGATATTCCTACAGACGATATTGCTACAGACGATATTCCTACAGGCAATATTCCTATAGGCGATATTGCTACAGGCGATATTCCTACAGGCGATATTCCTACAGGCGATATTGCTACAGGCGATATTCCCACAGGCAATATTCCTACAGGCAATATTCCTACAGGCGATATTGCTACAGGCGATATTCCTAAAGGCGATATTCCTACAGGCGATATTCCTACAGGCGATATTGCTACAGACGATATTCCTACAGGCGATATTCCTACAGTTGATATTCCTACAGACGATATTGCTACAGGCGATATTCCTACAGGTGATATTGCAAAAGGCTATATTCCTACAGGCGATATTCCTACAGACGATATTGTTACAGGCGATATTCCTACAGGCGATATTCCTACAGGCGATATTCCTACAGGTCATATTCCTACAGGTCATATTCCTACAGGCGATATTCCTACAGGCGATATTCCTACAGGTCATATTCCTACAGGTCATATTACTACAGCTCATATTCCTACAGGTCATAGTCCTACAGGTAATATTCCTACAGGTCATATTCCTACAGGCGATATTCCTACAGGTCATATTCCTACAGGTCATACTCCTACAGGCGATATTCCTACAGGTCATATTCCTACAGGTCATATTCCTACAGGTCATACTCCTACAGGCGATATTCCTACAGGTCATATTCCTACAGGTCATATTCCTACAGGTCATATTCCTACAGGTCATAGTCCTACAGGTCATATTCCTACAGGTCATATTCCTACAGGCGATATTCCTGCAGGCGATATTCCTACAGGTCATATTCCTACAGGTCATATTCCTAAAGGTCATATTCCTACAGGCGATATTGCAAAAGGCTATATTCCTACAGGCGATATTCCTACAGGCGATATTCCTACAGGCGATATCCTACAGGCGATATTCCTACAGGTCATATTCCTACAGGTCATATTCCTCCAGGCGATATTCCTACAGACGATATTGCTACAGGCGATATTCCTACAGGCGATATTGTAAAAGGTCATATTCCTACAGGCGATATTCCTACAGGCGATATTGCAAAAGGCTATATTCCTACAGGCGATATTCCTACAGGTGATATTCCTACAGGCGATATTCCTACAGGCGATATTCCTACAGGCGATATTGCAAAAGGCGATATTCCTACAGGCGATATTCCTACAGGTGATGTTCCTACAGGCGATATTCCTACAGGCGATATTCCTACAGGCGATATTGCTACAGACGATATTCCTACAGGTGATATTGCAAAAGGCTATATTCCTACAGGCGATATTCCTACAGACGATATTGTTACAGGCGATATTCCTACAGGCGATGTTTCTACAGGTGATATTCCTACAGGCGATATTCCTACAGGCGATATTCCTACAGGTGATATTCCTACAGGCGATATTCCTACAGGTGATATTCCTACAGGTGATATTCTTACAGGCGATATTCCTACAGGGGATTTTCCTACAGGCGATATTCCTACAGGCGATATTCCTACAGGCGATATTGCTACAGGCGATATTCCTAAAGGCGATATTCCTACAGGCGATATTCCTACAGGCGATGTTGCTACAGATTATATTCCTACAGGCGATATTGCAAAAGGCTATATTCCTACAGGCAATATTCCTACAGACGATATTGCTACAGGCGATATTCCTACAGGCGATATTCCTACAGGCGATATTCCTACAGGTCATATTCCTACAGGTCATATTCCTACAGGCGATATTCCTACAGGCGATATTCCTACAGGTCATATTCCTACAGGTCATATTACTACAGCTCATATTCCTACAGGTCATAGTCCTACAGGTCATAATCCTACAGGTCATATTCCTACAGGTCATATTCCTACAGGCGATATTCCTACAGGTGATATTCCTACAGGTCATACTCCTACAGGCGATATTCCTACAGGTCATATTCCTACAGGTCATAGTCCTACAGGTCATATTCCTACAGGTCATATTCCTACAGGCGATATTCCTACAGGTGATATTCCTACAGGTCATATTCCTACAGGTCATATTCCTACAGGCGATATTGCAAAAGGCTATATTCCTACAGGCGATATTCCTACAGGTCATATTCCTACAGGTCATATTCCTACAGGCGATATTCCTACAGACGATATTGCTACAGGCGATATTCCTACAGGCGATATTGCAAAAGGCTTTATTCCTACAGGCGATATCCTACAGGCGATATTGCAAAAGGCTATATTCCTACAGCCGATATTCCTACAGGTGATATTCCTACAGGCGATATTCCTACAGGCGAAATTCCTAGAGGCGATATTGCAAAAGGCGATATTCCTACAGGCGATATTCCTACAGGCGATATTCCTACAGGCGATATTGCTACAGATGATATTCCTACAGGCGATATTCCTACAGTTGATATTCCTACAGACGATATTGCTACAGGCGATATTCCTACAGGCAATATTGCAAAAGGCTATATTCCTACAGGCGATATTCCTACAGACGATATTGCTACAGACGATATTCCTAAAGGCGATATTGCTACAGGCGATATTCCTACAGGCGATGTTGCTACAGATGATATTCCTACAGGCGATATTGCAAAAGGCTATATTCCTACAGGCAATATTCCTACAGACGATATTGCTACAGGCGATATTCCTACAGGCGATATTCCTACAGGCGATATTCCTACAGGTCATATTCCTACAGGTCATATTCCTACAGGCGATATTCCTACAGGCGATATTCCTACAAGTCATATTCCTACAGGTCATATTACTACAGCTCATATTCCTACAGGTCATAGTCCTACATGTCATAGTCCTACAGGTCATATTCCTACAGGTCATATTCCTACAGGCGATATTCCTACAGGTCATATTCCTACAGGTCATACTCCTACAGGCGATATTCCTACAGGTCATATTCCTACAGGTCATAGTCCTACAGGTCATATTCCTCCAGGTCATATTCCTACAGGCGATATTCCTACAGGTGATATTCCTACAGGTCATATTCCTACAGGTCATATTCCTACAGGCGATATTGCAAAAGGCTATATTCCTACAGGCGACATTCCTACAGGCGATATTCCTACAGGCGATATCCTACAGGCGATATTCCTACAGGTCATATTCCTACAGGTCATATTCCTACAGGCGATATTCCTACAGACGATATTGCTACAGGCGATATTCCTACAGGCGATATTGCAAAAGGCTTTATTCCTACAGGCGATATCCTACTGGCGATATTGCAAAAGGCTATATTCCTACAGGCGATATTCCTACAGGTGATATTCCTACAGGCGATATTCCTACAGGCGAAATTCCTAGAGGCGATATTGCAAAAGGCGATATTCCTACAGGCGATATTCCTACAGGCGATATTCCTACAGGCGATATTGCTACAGACGATTTTCCTACAGGCGATATTCCTACAGTTGATATTCCTACAGACGATATTGCTACAGGCGATATTCCTACAGGCAATATTGCAAAAGGCTATATTCCTACAGGCGATATTCCTACAGACGATATTGTTACAGGCGATATTCCTACAGGTGATATTCCTACAGGTGATATTCCTACAGGCGATATTCCTACAGGCGATATTCCTACAGGTGATATTCCTACAGGCGATATTCCTACAGGTGATATTCCTACAGGCGATATTCCTACAGGTGATATTCCTACAGGTGATAATCCTACAGGCGATATTCCTATTTGAATCAGCTGTAGGATGAGCTAGTGGATGCAGAAGTCATGAACAGATTTCAGAACTAGATAGAGAGAAAAAGAGAAGAGAATCGTGAACAGTCTGAGATCGTAGGAGGTTGATTAATATTTAATAAAGATCCATGGTCTCCATTCAATCACTGGGGAGCTGTGAGGAAGCCCAGACTGCTGGAGCACCAGTGTTGACGGAGACGCTGGCGGAATGCTAATGAAAGAGGAAACGTTGTAACTACCATCCTGCTCGTCAACTACCCCCAGAACCAACCGGGTCCACGTAGATAGACAGGAATGACCATTTACCCACGCAAATATGTTTTACTAGTGTGAATCAAAATAATCGATGGAGCCGAGGAAAAAACGGATCGTCATTGACCTTTGACAAAACAAGAACTCATCACATGCATAATGTGGGATGGCTGTTTCAGTCTTTATGGCAGAGATAGGATCCTGCCTGCTGTACTCCTTTGGTTCTCTTTAGTAGTCAAATATCTACATAGAGCTTCCATCCTACCTTTTCATGTCAAATCCTTATATTTACTTGGCATCTGAGGAGTCGTCCTCTGCTGGAACCACTGCCAGTCAAATGAAAACAGTGAGACAAAAGAGAGAGTTGGTGATTTTAGGGATGCCTCTCACTGGCAGAGAAGTAGGGGTTCCATACAGCGTGAATTAGTGGACACGGACAGTAGCCAAAAATCAATGAGGCTCTCCTGTCTCTGTATCTTACTGAGGATAGAAATCATACTTTAATCAAATTCAAACTTTAAAAGAGGAGGGGGGAGGGGGAGGGAGACAATGAGAGAGAGAGAGAGAGAGAGAGAGAGAGAGAGAGAGAGAGAGAGAGAGAGAGAGAGAGAGAGAGAGAGAGAGAGAGAGAGAGAGAGAGAGAGAGAGAGAGAGAGAGAGAAGGGAGAAAAGAAAGAGGCAGCCCAGTTGGGCTTCAGTGTGAATTAAATGAAATTATGCTAATAAGTGGCTTTTAAGTTCTGTCCGAGAATACTTTGTGCTTTAGTTCCACCATCCTTGAGAGAAAAAAGTTTGTGCGTGTGTGTGTGTGCGTGTGTGTGCGTGCGTGTGTGTGCGTGCGTGTGTGTGTGCGTGTGCGTAAGTCAGCATACATGCATAATATTTGCATCCCCATCAGTACTGGGGGAAATGACATCAGTACTGGGGGAAATTACATCAGTACTGGGGGAAATTTCATCAGTACTGGGGGGAAATGACAGTAATGGGTTGACATCCTCTTCACCACAAGCCTTTAATTTGAAATGCCTCAGTGCCCTCAGCTGGCAGTGCCACCCAGAGAGAGAGAGAGACAGACAGACAGACAGACAGACAGACAGACAGACAGACAGACAGACAGACAGACAGACAGACAGACAGACATACAGACAGACAGACACAGAGAGAGAGAGAGAGACAGACAGACAGACAGACAGACAGACAGACAGACAGACAGACAGACAGACAGACAGACAGACAGACAGACAGACAGACAGACAGACAGACAGACAGACAGACAGACAGACAGACAGACAGACAGACAGACAGACAGACAGACAGACAGACAGACAGACAGACAGACAGACAGACAGACAGACAGACAGACAGACAGACAGACAGACAGACAGACAGACAGACAGACAGACAGACAGACAGACAGACCCAGCCTGCACACCAGCCCTGCCTGGACATCCCTGGCTTTATGTGGTGGGCCAGGAGGAATGTGGAGGTGTGATTAGAATATTCAGTATATTCATATGAGTACTAGTTCATGAACTAATGTACACTCCTATATGGATACAAATGTACTCACCAGTACACACACACAGACACACACACACACACACGCATGCACATGCACACAGACACACACATATAAAGCCTACCAAGAAACAGACACAATGTATACTGAACGAAAGAGAAGGGAGAGATGAGAGAGAGTGAGAGAGAGAGAGAGAGAGAGAGAGAGAGAGAGAGAGAGAGAGAGAGAGAGAGAGAGAGAGAGAGAGAGAGAGAGAGCATCAGGCTCTAAATCAATAATGAGGTTTCAGACAGGGCATGTAGCTGTGGGCTGGGTTGCCAAGGTGACCGAGGAGCTGAAAGCTCTGTGGGCTGTGTGATGAATCAGGGGGTGAATGACCCCTGACCCACAGGCTGGCTGCTCTGCTCTGCTGCTCTGTGCTGCTGAGCTTTAGGCTCCACTGTGCTGCTCAGGGTATGCTAGCTAGCTAGCTAGCAAGCTTACTCCACACTGCCACAGGGAGGTAGTCCCATACACCAGAGAAGGGGCAGGGAGCTAGTGTAGAGGATATCCATCTGACTGTTATCAACATACTGTACTGTGCAGACCTCAACAGAGATTTCACTGAAATGACAGTGAATCACATAAAATAACATTATCATGTATATACGATTGGTTCAAAATAAGTACAGATTTTGACCATCTTGTGCTGATTTTGATCATATTTGATGTATTATACTGTACATCTTTAAAGGGTTCTCTTTCCCCGAACTGATTTCTACCGATCGTTCTCACGCCTTACATACCATATGTGTTGAAGATAAAGACAGTAAAGAGAGAAGCACACTAATGTGACACACACTTCTGCAATGTGTTCATGCCATCTGTTGAGCTTGGCATCAGCGCTGGCACCCATCGGTTCTCGCCACATTGAGTGGATGCTATGTGAAGCAGGCACTGGGTGTTCTGGGGGGGGGGGGGGGGGGTGGAGCAACGTGGACCTCTCCAGGGGGCTACTGACCAAGTTGGCATAGCTGTGTGGCATGTGAACACAGGTACTCTCTTAGAAAAAAGGTTCCAAAAGAGTTCTTCAGCTGTTTCCATAGGATAACCCTTTTTGGTTCCAGGTAGAACCCTTTTGGGTTCTATGTAGAACTCTCTGTAAAAAGGGTTCTTCATGGAACCCAAAAGGGTTCTCCAAAGGGTTCTACTATGGGGACAGCCGAAGAACCCTTTTAGGTTCTAGATAGCACCTTTATTTTTAAGAGTGTAGAGGGAGGTGGCTCTATGTGACTCATACTGCAGTGTGACAATGAATGTTTAGTGTACTTCCAAAACATTTCAGCAGTCTCACAGTCACTGGGTATAGGATGGAGCACACACGCATACACGTGTGCAAAGTAGTAGTGTACACACACACACAGAAACTCATTTGCATGCAAACACACACACAAACTGTGTAGGCTAGTGAGACATCTGAACAGATTTTACACTTTAGCTACTCGCTCTTTCACCAGAACTGTTGCCTGCACTCACCAAGACTCCTTTAAACCTACCTTCTCTCCATCACTATCTAGACTCCTTTAAACCTACCTTCTCTCCATCACTATCTAGACTCCTTTAAACCTACCTTCTCTCCATCACTATCTAGACTCCTTTAAACCTACCTTCTCTCCATCACTATCTAGACTCCTTTAAACCTACCTTCTCTCCATCACTATCTAGACTCCTTTAAACCTACCTTCTCTCCATCACTATCTAGACTCCTTTAAACCTACCTTCTCTCCGTCACTATCTAGAGTCCTTTAAACCTACCTTTTCTCCATCACTATCTAGACTCCTTTAAACCTACCTTCTCTCCATCTCTATCTAGACTCCTTTAAACCTACCTTCTCTCCATCACTATCTAGACTCCTTTAAACCTACCTTCTCTCCATCACTATCTAGACTCCTTTAAACCTACCTTCTCTCCATCACTATCTAGACTCCTTTAAACCTACCTTCTCTCCATCACTATCTTACTATTTACATCCTGTCATCGGACTCTATTCATGCATGGGAAACAGTGCCGCTTTTCATTTTTGTTCAGAATGGAAGATACTACGTTGTGTTTGCAGGGGTTTCAGAGCTGCATTTCCTGCGGAGGCCGTTCGTACTTCAAGAGATTCAGACAACACAACTCAGTTACTTTGATTCAACATCTGATTCTGGCAGTCAGACACACAGCAGATCCTCCCAGATTGAGTCTCTCTGCTGCGGTCGAGCCAGATGTGGGCTGGGCCGTATGTGTCTCCACCGTGTGTGTGTGTGTGTGTGTGTGAGAGAGAGAGAGAGAGAGAGACAGATAAATAGCTAGGAAGACAGATTGATATATAGAGAAAGCGAGAGAGAGAACTCCAGGATCTAAGGTACTTAGCAATTCCAAATTTATCAGATGCACGCGACTTACAGGAGCAATTAGGGTTAAGTGCCTTGCTCAAGGGCACATCGACAGATTTTTCACCTAATCGGCTTGGGGATTCGAACCGTCGACTTTTCGGTTACTGGCCCAACGCTCTTAACCGCTAGGCTACCTGCCGCAGTAGGGGGCTCCTCCTTGATATCCGCCCAGCAAACCTAAGGCAGAGGCTTTGTTCTCTCTCCCCCTGCTTTCAGATCTCTCCCCTGCCTCCATATCCCTCCGCCTGCCTCCAGAGCCAGGCAGCAACGCAAGCAGGGAGGGAGGCAGGGAGGCAGGAAAGCAGGCAGCAAGGAAGCAACGAAGGCAGGGAGGCAGGCAGGGAGGCAGGGAGGCAGGGAGGCAGGCAGGAAAGCAGGCAGACAGGAAGCAAGGAAGCAAGGAAGGCAGGGAGGCAGGCAGGGAGGCAGGCAGGCGGGCGGGCTCGCACTGCGTGACGCACACTGGCTCGGCCTGGTGCCGTCAGATTGGAATCTCTCGGGGACCTAATTAACTTAACAGCAGGCCCCTACTGTTCAATGATGAGGAAGTTAAGCCTAGGTTGGCTACGGTCTGTGTCTGGATGTGTCCTCAACCAACCAGTCCACATGTAGAGGTCTGTATTGTCTCAGCTCCAAAAGCGATACAGGAAAGGCTATGGGATTGGAATTTGTACATAGGTAACACATGTGGAATAGTAAAGCAAATTCTCCAGTCCAATCAATCAATCAATCAAATGTATTTATAAAGCCCTTTTTACATCAGCAGATGTCACAAAGTGCTATACAGAAACCCAGCCTAAAACCCCAAACAGCAAGCAATGCAGATGTAGAAGCACGGTGGCTAGGAAAAACTCCCTAGGATGGCAGGAACCTAGAGAGGAACCATGCTCTGAGGGGTGGCCAGTCCTCTTCTGGCTGTGCCGGGTGGAGATTATAAGAGTACATGGCCATTTAAGGCCAGATTGTTCTTCAAGATGTTCAAACATTCATAGATGACCAGCAGGGTCAAATAATAATCACAGTGGTTGTAGAGGGTGCAACAGGTCAGTACCTCAGGAGTAAATGTCAGTTAGTTTTTCATAGGTCGAGACAGCAGGTGCAGTAGAGAGAGAGAGAGTCGAAAACAGCAGTTCCGGGACAAGGTAGCACATCCGGTGAACAGGTCAGGGTTCCCTAGCCGCAGACAGAACAGTTGAAACTGGAGCAGCAGCACAACCAGGTGGACTGGGGACAGCCAGGAGTATTACACCAGATATAACAGACTGACCCTAGCCCCCCGGCACATAGACTATTGAGCATAGATACCGGAGAATGAGACAAAGGTGGGTCGGGGGACACTGGCCCCGTCCGACGATACCCCCAGACAGGGCCAACCAAGCAGGATATAACCCCACCCACTTTGCCAAAGCACATCCCCCACACCACTAGAGGGATATCAACAGACCACCAACTTACTACCCTGAGACAAGGCTGAGTATAGCCCACGAAGATCTCTTCCACCGCACGAGCCCGAGGGGGTGCAAAACCGGACAGGAAGAGCACGTCTGTGACTCAACCCACTCAAGTGACGCACCCCTCTTAGGGACGGCATGGAGGAGCACTAGTAAGCCAGTGACTCAGCCCCCATAATAGGGTCAGAGGCAAAGAATCCCAGTGGGGAGAGGGGAGCCGGCCAGGCAGAGACCGCAAGGGCAGTTCGTCGCTCCAGTGCCTTGCCGTTCACTTTCGCACCCCTGGGCCAGAATAAACTCAATCATAGGACCTACTGAAGAGATGAGTCTTCAGTAAAGACTGCATCTGCGTCTCTCACATGGATAGGCAGACCATTCCATGAATATTGAGCTCTATAGGAGAAAGCCCTGCCTCCAGCTGTTTGCTTAGAAAATTCTAGGGACAATAAGGAGGCCTGCGTCTTGTGACCGTAGCGTACGTGTAGGTACAGTTGAAGTCGGAAGTTTACATACACCTTAGCCAAATATATTTAAACTGAGTTTTTCACAATTCCTGACATTTAATCCTAGTAAAAAATCCCCTGTCTTAGGTCAGTTAGGATTACCACTTTATTTTAAGAATGTGAAATGTCAGAATAATAGTAGAGAGAATGATTTATTTCAGCTTTTATTTCTTTCATCACATTCCCAGTGGGACAGAAGTTTACATACACTCAATTAGTATTTGGTAGCATTGCCTTTAAATTGTTTAACTTGGGTCAAACGTTTCGGGTAGCCTCCCACAAGCTTCCCACAATAAGTTTGGTGAATTTTGGCCCATTCCTCCTGACAGAGCTGGTGTAACTGAGTCAGGTTTGTAGGCCTCCTTGCTCGCACACGCTTTTTCAGTTCGGCCAACACATTTTCTATAGGATTGAGGTCAAAGCTTTGTGATGGCCACTCCATTACCTTGACTTTGTTGTCCTTAAGCCATTTTGCCACAACTTTGGAAGTATGCTTGGGGTCATTGTCCATTTGGAAGACCCATTTGCGACCAAGAGTTAACTTCCTGACTGATGTCTTGAGATGTTCCTTCAATATATCCACATCATTTTCCTTCCTCATGATGCCATCTATTTTGTGAAGTGCACCAGTCCCTCCTGCAGCAAAGCACCCCCACAGCATGATGCTGCCACCCCTGTGCTTCACGGTTGGGATGGTGTTCTTCGGCTTGCAAGCAACCCCATTTTCCCTCCAAACATAACGATGGTCATTATGGCCAAACAGTTCTATTTTTGTTTCATCAGACCAGAGGACAGTTCTCCAAAAAGTACGATCTTTGTCCTCACAGATCGGGGGCGCGGCTCTGTTGCGACCTGCAGTGTGTGTGACGTTTGGTGTGGCGTTATCTTATGTTTTTAATCTTATGTTTTTAATTTGTACACTTAGTGGCGTTATTTTATGTTTTTAATTTGTACACTTAGTTTACAAACATTCTGCCAACCATGGATTTCCAGTGGTGGGGTGTTGGACTGATCTTGTTGATCGTGTACATACCCGCTACGAACGGACTAAATAATGAAAACGCTGCTGGCAGCAGAATCCAATACAGCAGGGAGTTTTTACTACAATGCAACTCAAATACGAACGCGATGGATATCCCAATGGCCCATCTAATACCTGATTGTCTGCGAGTGGATTACAAACCCAAATGCAAACGTGGAAAACGCGGGGGAATCAGACAACGACTTAAAAAAATTAAGAACAAACTTCCCTTACCCACCACCTTGCTGATTAATGCCCAGTCACTGAGGGGGAAAGCGGATGAGTTGTCAGCGAATCTGCGCTTCCAACACGAATATCGGGAGGCCTGTTTGCTGGCATTTACTGAGACTTGGCTGGATGACAGAGTCCCGGACAGAGAAGTGGAGCCGGCCGGCTTCACCCTGGTCAGAGCGGACCGCGATCTGACAGTCACAGGGAAACTTCACGGCGGGGGCGTCTGCCTGCTTGTCAGGGACCAGTGGTGTAAATCGATCATGGTAAGAGAGCGACTCTGTACCCCCGACATTGAACTGCTTTCTGTGTCACTGCGACCTTACTATCTGCCCCGTGAGTTCCCCCAATTGTTTGTTACCGTTGTGTACATTCAACCAAAAGCTAATATAACAAAGGCATCAGAGATTATTTATAATCTGTCACAGAAACTGGAATCCATCTCCCCCGACGCACCCACATTTATTTTAGGGGATTTTAACAACTGTACCTTGCACAAAGTCTTGCGCACATACCATCAGTATGTGAAATGTCACACTAGGAAAAATAGGACTCTTGATTTGTGCTATGGGACAATACCAAAGGCGTTCTCTGCCACCACCAGACCTCCTCTGGGGACATCAGACCACAATGTGGTCTACCTCAGGCCAATTTACTGTCGCCTCCTGGAGAGGGAGAAACCCACAGTTAAAACTGTCCAGATCTGGAATGACAACAGTATCACTTGTCTCCAGGGGTGTTTTGACTGTACAATGTGGGAGGTATTTGAGGACAGCAGCTCTGATCTGGATGAACTCACAGAGGTTATTTCAGACTATGTAAACTTCTGTGTTGAGTCAGTTGTGCCTACTAAGACCTGTAAAATCTTCCCTAACAACAAGCCTTGGGTATCAAAACATCTAAAATCACTACTTGATAGGAAGAAGGCAGTTTATGCTGGGGGTGATAGACAGGCTTTAAGAGATGTACAACGTGAGATAAAAAGACAGATACTGGTGGACAAGGAGGCATACAAGCAAAGGGTGGAGAGGACCCTCTCCTCAGGAAACGCAAGGGTGGCCTGGCAAGGGATTAAATCCATGGCTAGTGCCCCCCATATAGGCAGGGGAAAAACCAGTGCTGACCTTGGGGGATATGAGGGCCAGAACATGGCTAATGAACTGAATGTTTTCTTCTCAAGATTTGAATCAGACAACTTCGTGTCGGAGGTAAAACAAATGAAAGCATCATTACAAATGTTTGAGAGAGTTGTTGTTCAACAGTCTGATGTTCTAAAGTTGTTCAGGGGATGTAACACATACAAAAGCCCAGGCCCAGACAAAATAAGTGGGCATGTGTTAAAGCACTGTGCTGAACAACTGGCTGGTGTTTTTACAGACATTTTCCAATCTTCACTCAACCAGCAACACGTTCCAGTATTGTGGAAAAAATCAATAATTATACCAATTCCTAAAGTATCAAATCCCTCTGTGCTGAATGACTATCGCCCTGTCGCTTTGACATCCTTAGTTATGAAATGCCTTGAGAAAATTGTGAAAAGTCATATTCTCAGTGTCACCCAGAAGCTCCTCGACCCATTTCAGTTTGCCTATCAGACCAGCAGAGGAGTTGATGATGCCATTCTTACCCTCCTTAACATGGTCTATAGACATCTAGAAGGTGCCAAATCTCATGTCAGGGTTCTGTTTGTTGACTTTTCTTCTGCCTTCAACACAATCCAGCCTTACATTCTGGCACAGAGACTCATTCGGGACTTTTCCTTAGATGGGGGGCTGGTTTTGTGGCTGTTGGACTTCCTGAGCCAACGCTCACAGCGAGTCAAAATAGGTCCCCATGTGTCGGATATACGCAATACCAACACAGGCTCTCCTCAGGGATGTGTTTTGTCCCCACTTCTGTACATCTTGTACACTAATAGTTGTACTAGTTCCCATACTGACAGACACCTCGTTAAGTTCGCTGATGACACTGCCTTGATCAGCCTGTTGCATGATGACGAGGAACATCATGGCCCGGTCCTAGATGACTTTGTAGAGTGGTGTGAGGAATCACACTTGGTCCTCAATACTAACAAGACCAAAGAGATGTGCATAGACTTCAGGAAGCGTACAACACCTACCTCTGCAACATCTATCAGAGGCCAGAATATAGAAATTGTAGAGGAATATAAATATCTGGGTGTCTTTTTGGACAGTAAGCTTCAGTGGAGTAAATGTACAGACCAGATCTACAAAAAGAGCCAACAGAGACTGTACTTTCTAAAAAAGTTGGGTTCTTTTAATATAGACTGTACTATATTGACTCTGTTTTACAAATCCTTTATTGAGAGTATTTTAACTTTTTGTATTGTTTGTTGGTTTGGCAATGCCACTGTCAGTCAGAGAAACAAGCTGAGAAGGATTATTACCACAGCAAGTAAGGTACTTGGAGTCAAACAGACAGGCCTGGATGAGATCTTTAAGGTCAGGGCCCTCCGTAAGGCTCACAAAATCATTTTAGACCCAAGTCACCCCCTGTACCTGGACTTTGAATTACTCCCCTCTGGGCGTAGGTATAGGGCACCCCTCAGCAGGAAAAATAGAACGAGACAATCATTTGTGCCAGGTGTGATATCCCTCTTAAATAGCTCAGGCAAATGTTCCCATTGACCCCGTAAGGCCAGCAGGCTAGTCTTTGTTTTAAATGTTTTAAATGTTTTATTTCTTATTTCTTACTTTTATTGGTGCGTGACTGTTATTGAAAGTTGTATTGTCAATCTTGTTTTGTATTTAACGCCACTTTAAATGTGTACATGACACTGCAACAAAATTTCCCCATGGGGACAATAAAGTAAGTAAGTAAGTAAGTAAGTAAGTCATGTGCAGTTGCAAACCGTAGTCTGGCTTTTTTATGGCAGTTTTGGAGCAGTGGCTTCTTCCTTGCTGAGCGGCCTTTCAGGTTATGTCGATATAGGACTCGTTTTACTGTGGATATAGATACTTTTGTACCGGTTTCCTTCAGCATCTTCACAAGGTCCTTTTCTGTTGTTCTGGGATTGATTTGCACTTTTCGCACCAAAGTACGTTAATCTCTAGGAGACAGAACGCGTCTCCTTCCTTAGCGGTATGACGGCTGTGTGGTCCCATGGTGTTTATACTTGCGTACTATTGTTTGTACAGATGAACGTGGACCTTCAGGCATTTGGAAATTGCTCCCAAAGATTAACCAGACTTGTGGAGGTCAACAATTTTTTTTCTGAGGTCTTGGCTGATTTCTTTTGATTTTCCCATGATCTCAAGCAAAGAGGCACTGAGTTTGAATGTAGGCCTTGAAATACATCCACAGGTACACCTCCGTTTGACTCAAATGATGTCAATTAGCCTATCAGAAGCTTCTAAAGCCATGACATCATTATCTGGAATTTTCCAAGCTGTTTAAAGGCACAGTCAACTTAGTGTATGTTTACTTCTGACCCACTGGAATTGTAATACAGTGAATTATAAGTGAAATAATCTGTCTGTAAACAATTTTTGAAAAAATTACTTGTGTCATGCACAAAGTAGATGTCCTGACCGACTTGCCAAAACTATAGTTTGTTAACAAGACATTTGTGGAATGGTTGAAAAACGAGTTTTAATGACTCCAACCTAAGTGTAAGTAAACTTCCGACTTCAACTGTATGTACGGCAGGACCAAATCGGAGAGATGGGTAGGCGTAAACCCATGTAATGCTTTGTAGGTTAGCAGTAAACCCTTGAAATCAGCCCTAGCCTTAACAGGCAAGCACTGGAGTAATATGACCCCCCCCAGGAATCTAGCAGCCGTGTTTAGCACTAACTGAAGTTTATTTAGTGCTTTATCCAGGTAGCCGGAGAGTAGAGCATTGCGCTAGTCTAATCTAGAAGTGACAAAAGCATGGATTAGCTTTTCTGCCACATTTTTGGACAAAGCGTTTCTGATTTTTGCAATTTACGAAGATGGAAAAAAGCTGTCCTTGAAATATTCTTGATATGTTCGTCAAAAGAGAGATTAGGGTCCAGAGTAACGCAGAGGTCCTTCACAGTTTTATTTGAGACGACTGTACAACCATCAAGATTAATTGTCAGATCCAACAGCAGATCTCTTTGTTTCTTGGACCTGGAACTAGCATCTCTATTTTGTCCGAGTTTAAAAGTAAAACATTTGCCGCCATCCACTTCTTTATGTCTGAAACGCAGGCTTCCAGGGTAGGCAATTTTGGGGCTTCACCATGTTTCATCAAAATGTACAGCTGTGTGTCGTCTGCATAGCAGTGAAAGTTGACATTGTGTTTCCGAATGACATCACTAAGAGGTAGAATATATAGTGAAAACAATAGTGGTTCTAAAACGGGACCTTGAGGAATGCCGAAACTTACAATTGATTTGTCAGAGGACAAACCATCCACAGAGACAAACTGATATCTTTCCAACAGATAAGATCTAAACCAGGGAAGAACTTGTCCGTGTAGACCAATTAGGGTTTCTAATCTCTCCAAAATAATGTGGTGATAAATGGTGTCAAAAGCTGCACTAAGGTCTAGGAGCACAAGGACAGATGCAGAGCCTTGGTCTGATGTCATGAAAAGGTAATTTACCTCCTTCATGAGTGCAGTCTCAGTGCTATGATGGGGTCTAAAACAAGACTGAAGCATTTCGTATACATTGTTTGTCTTCAGGAAGGCAGTTTGTATTCAAAATGTTTTGAGAGGAATGGGAGATTCAATATAGGCCGATAGTTTTTTACATTTTCTGGGTCAAGGTTTGGCTTTTTCAAGAGAGGCTTTATTACTGCCACTTTTAGTGAGTTTGGTATACAACCGGTGGATAGGTAGCCATTTACTATGTTCAACATAGGAGGGCCAAGCACAGGAAGTAGCTCTTTCAGTAGTTTAGTTGGAATAGGGTCCAGTATACAGCTTGACGGTTTAGAGGTCATGACTGTTTTCATGAATGTGTCAAGAGATACAGGATTAAAAAACGTGGGTGTCTCCATTGATCCTAGGTCCAGGCAGTTCTGTGCAGACTCAGGACAACTGAGCTTTGGAGAAATACGTAGATTCAAAGTGGAGTCCGTAATTTGCTTTCTAATGATCATGATCTTTTCATCGACGAAGTTCATGAATTTATCACTGCTGAAGTGAAAGCTATCTTCTCTTGTTGAATGCTGCTTTTTAGATAGCTTTGCGACAGTATCAAAAAATGTTTTGGGATGGTTCTTATTCTCCTCAATTAGGTTGGAAAAATAAGATGATCGAGCAGCAGTGAGGGCTCTTTGATATTGCACGGTACTGTCTTTCCAAGCTAGTTGGAAGACTTCCAGTTTGGTGGAGCGCCATTTCTGTTCCAATTTTCTGGAAGCTTGCTTCAGGCCTCGGGTATTTTCTGTATACCAGGGAGCTAATTTCTTGTGACAAATGTTTTTTGTTTTTAGGGGTGCGACTGCATCTAGGGTATTACGCAAGGTTAAATTAAAATCCTCAGTTAGGTGGTTAACCCATCTCTGTACTCCAACGTCCTTGGGTAGTTGGAGGGAGTCTGGAAGGGCATCTAGGAATCTTTGGGTTGTCCGATAATTTATAGCACGGCTTTTGGTGATCCTTGGTTGGGGTCTGAGCAGATTATTTGTTGCGATTGCAAGTGTAATAAAATGGAGGTCCGATAGTCCAGGATTATGAGGAAAAACATTTAGATCCACAATATTTATTCTACCGGAGAAAACTAGATCCAGGGTATGACTGTGGCAATGAGTAGGTCCGGATACATGTTGGACAAAACCCACTGAGTTGATGATAGCTCCGAAAGCCTTTTGGAGTGGGTCTGTGGACTTTTCCATGTGAATATTAAAGTCACCAAAAATTAGAATATTATCTGCCATGACTACAAGGTCCGGAACGCTGTATACGGCCCAGGAGGCCTGTAAACAGTAGCTATAAAAAATGATTGAGTATGCTGCATAGATGTCATGACTAGAAGCTCAAAAAACAAAAACGCAGTCATTTTTTAAAATTTTTATTTAAATTTGCTGTCATAAATGTTAGAAACACCTCCACCTTTGCAGGATGCTCAAGGGATATGGTCACTAGTGTAACCAGAAGGAGAGGCCTCATTTAACAGAGTAAATTCATCAGGCTTGAGCCAAGTTTCAGTCAGGCCAATCACATCAAGATTATGATCAGTGATTAGTTAATTGACTACGACTGCCTTGGAAGTGAGGGATCTAACATTAAGTAACCCTATTTTGAGATGTGAGATATCACAATCTCTTTCAATAGTGACAGGAATAGAGGAGGTCTTTATTCCAGTGAGATTGCTAAGGCGAACACTGCCATGTTTGGTTTTGCTCAACCTAGATCGAGGCACAGACACGGTCTCAATTGGGATGGCTGAGCTGACTACACTGACTGTGCTAGCGGCCTTTCTCATTGTGGAGCTAGAGGAGTTAGAGCCCTGTCTATGTTGGTAGATAAGATGAGAACACCCCTCCAGCTAGGATGGAGTCCATCACTCCTCAGCAGGCCAGGCTTGGTCCTGTTTGTGGGTGAGTCCCAGAAAGAGGGCCAATTATCTACAAATTCTATCTTTTGGAAGGGGCAGAAAAAAGTTTTCAACCAGCGATTGAGTTGTGAGACTCTGCTGTATAGCTCATCACACCCCCTACACCTGTCCCCCTACACCTGTCCAAACACATGTCCCACATGCAGTCAACTCACTGTTTTAAGCATACATTTCATGTAATCAGCCTAAATGGTTTTAAATCCTCGACAACAAGTAATCCAACTATTCCTAAAACATTATAGTTTCTCTATCATGAAAATATGTAAAATTCTAAACGCTCATTGTCCCTCATTGTTTGTGCATCTGTAGTGTCCCCTAAAGCTGTGGGGCAGTGGCGACCCGTGTGGCAGAATCCCACCTGTTTTAAAATGCATTCCAGGTGACTACCTCATGAAGCTGGTTGAGAGAATGCCAAGAGTATGCAAAGCTGTCATCAAGGCAAAGGGTGGCTACTAAATATAAAATATATTTTGATTTGTTTAACACTTCTTTGGTTACTACATGATTCCATGTGTTATTTCATAGTTTGGTGTCTTCACTATTATTCTACAATGTAGAAAATAGTACAAATAAAGAAAAACCCTTGAATGAGTAGGTGTGTCCGAACTTTTGACTGGTACATTTTGGGGGGTTGCCTGTTTTGCATGTTATTTTTGGCATTAATACGTGTCACATATCAGTTTGCAAACAATAAAATACAAAAACATCATTGAGTTAATAAAGCCGAATACAAACTTTGTCTCTTTTTTGCTTTCTTGAGTAAGGCAGCTCCAAAATGCGAGTGTTTCAGCCTAGCTCTTTCTGTGGTGGTGGGGCAGCCAGCGGAAAATACGGAGCGTAGGGGTTGGTAATGTTCTCTACTTGCGCCGTGATTGGCTCAGTGTTCTGTCACTCATGGGGACACTACGTCACCGCAAAATCTACAGGGAGAGCTTGAAAATTCAAGCCCCTTGGGTGCTGTCATAGAGTTACATTAGAAGTGCCCATCCAAGAAGGCTCAAGGTCATTGGCCACAGATAAAATTACATCAAATCACATTATATCTACCGTAGCTTTAATTGGACTGATCATGTCAACGTCATACTTTCAAAATCTTAGCTAGCAAGCTAGACAAGCAGTCATCATCTTGAATCAAGTCGACTTGCAAATCCTTTTCAACCATTGTCATATGAAGAGAAATTATAGATAGAATTCGGTGCACATCGGCCATTGGACATAAACATTACACAACAAGTTGGAAATCGCAAATTCAACAATGAGTGGTTTGGAAGGAATCAGTGGCTAACTGGAAGCGTTGCAAAGCAATCACTAGCCTGCTATTCAGTGGAGTGGGTGTGTGGTCCAAGTCTGGGTTTAAGGGTCTCTTTTCCAAGCTTAAATGGATAAACAATCACATGCAACACCATTGGCCACATAAGGTTGAATACAGCATGAGTGAATGAGTTGTTTAAATCTTTGTTAATTTACTGTGAAACCATTTTTATTCAGTGTGGACGGGCTCCCTGTTTAAAAAGGGAAACACTTATTACGTCAGCTCGATGGACAGGGAATAAGACAGCTGGCCGTTTCAACACCGGGCAAAACGCAGGACAGAGGAGGTCAGCACTGCGGCGGGGGTTGACTTGGATCAAATCAGTTCAGTAAAAGAGGTGAGTTTGGGTTTTGCATTGTAGTGAGCTTTCTATAGTGTCAAATACTCAACAATATAGGCTAAGATAATGTTGGCGCAAGCATGTAAAGACAATAACGGAGCTATTATTAGCCTAAAAGATTGAATACATTGGCCATGCTGTCAATCCAGCATGACTTCTGCCGCGTTCAAAACAACTGGAAACTCGGAACAGGGAAATCTCAGACTTCAGTGAGTTCAAGACAACTGGGAACTCTGAAAAAAACGAGCTCCGACTGGGAAAATATGTTTTGAATGGTCATCCAACGTGGAATGCCAAGTCGGGAACTCAGGCCTCTGTCATTCGACCTGTTTTTTTTTCCAGAGTTCCCAGTTGTCTTTAAAGCACCATAAATACAGAGAATGCCAGGCTATGATGACAACGTTTGATGACAAAATTTGCCCACAAAGGACTGCCGTGCCACCTTCCTGTTCCAGTGAGCACAGCACAACAAGGTGAGTCCAAAACTGTATTGTATGCTGCTGCATAAATGATGTAATATGCCAGGGAGATATGTATACTGTAGCTAAGAAAGTAAAACTAAGTGTATGTTGTGTAGTAAGCTGTTACTAGCCCATGTGCCTCACCGTAAATATTTGGTCCCTTTTCCCCTCATAACTTAGTCTACTGTTCTGACTTGGAGGTACACATGTAGTCTATAGCCTGTTTTAGAGAAATTTCATCATTGAATATTGTAAGAGCGTTCATTGTCTGGTGATATGCCCTCTTTATTTATCCTACGGTTCTGACTTGGTGTACAGGGAGAACACTGTAAGAACGGCCCATGTTCTGAATTCTGTCACTGTACATTTCAAAAGTGCTGAACAAATAGTTATATTAACTACGTCCGTCCTAGCTCGCTCATTAATGTCTTAATCAAAATGACGGATTGCCTCTTATCTGCTCGTCGTCCCCTTATGCCATAGTTTGTACATCTCAATTGTCAGTAGAAACCACATTTATTTAAGCAAGTCAGCCATATCAGCTATGTTTTTTAAAAAGGCAGTCAATGAGGCTGAATGAACTGTTTCTCTGCCAGACTCCACTGATAGCCAGGTGTAGCAGTGGTAAGGTGTTGGGACTGCTGTTGGGACTCTGCTGTTGGGACAGCTTTATGTAGACCCTAACAGTTTGTGGGCACCGTTTGTCACCGTTATAGTGCAATTCATGTATTGTTTAGTGTTATGTTGTGTTGTGGCTTTGCTGGCATACATTCTGTTATTTATGTTGGAGTTTGCCCCACCAAGATTTACATGCTACAATTGCCACTGATTTCAGCTCGTGAAAAATGGGACATGTTGCATTTATATTTTTCAGCATAATTCCCGTGCATCAAACACCTCAATTTCCCCCAAAATACAAATATTTGCATGCAATACACTCTTGGAACAAAATGTGCCATCTAGAACCTTAAATGGTTCTTCGGCTGTCCCAATAGGAGAACCCTTTGAAGAACCCTTTCTACAGAGGGTTCTACATGAAACCCAAAAGGGTTCTACCTGGACAGCCCAAGAACCCTTTTTGAACCCTTTCTAAGAGTGTACAGTTGATCACCCACTAGAAGTTGTGCTTACTTATGGTGTTACGTATATAGGTATCCTGTATGTGTATTTGTTCTTCCTCTCCTTCAGCCCTAATCAAAGGTGTCCCTTGTTTTCCTGATTGGTGGACGTTGGGGTGTCCCACCTTGTCCGACATCCGTTCGTCTGCTGATTGCTGAGGTGGACCAATCAGTGGACATTCCTCCGTATTGCACCACCTGTTTCTGGTTTTACATTACCATATCAAATCCCCTGGTTTTAAAAGCAAGTCAGTTGTGTTTTCTGAGAGAGACTCTTTTTCTTTGTGAGTATGGATACTGTGGTGTCTTGTTTTTGTGTACTCGTTTGCTGTCTAGTCCATATTGGACCTATGTTGTTTGTTTGTGCCTGGGAAAAGGGGGGTTTAGCAAGTTGCACTTGGGCATACACTACCCGTAGGAAAACCTTGTCTAAACACACTAGTTAGACCTGAGCGGACCACCCACTCTATTTTTGTATGGTTAGCAGTAAGCTTTGCGGTTCTTGAGGCAGGCAAGATAAGTTTGAGTGTGCCCCTGGTTATCCGGAAATTAAAAAAACAAGACCATCTGGTTTGCTTAATATAAGGAATTTGGAATGATTTATACTTCTACTTTTGACACTTAAGTATATTTGAGCAATTACATTTACTTTTGATACTTTAGTATATTTAAAACCAAATACTTTTAGACTTTGACTTAAGTAATATTTTACTGGGTGACTTTCATTTTTACTTGAGTCATTTTCTATTAAGTTATCTTTACTTTTACTTGGGTACTTTTTCAACCACTGCTGTCACTTCTTTCTCTCATATCTTACCCCCCCCCGCACCCCCGCTCCCCATTTTTGATCACAGTTCTTCTCAGTTGTGTTCCTGCACCCCGCAGTTTCTTCCCTGAATTCACCTCTCATTATGATTAAACATGAGCTCTAGGTGCTGCTCAGGGAAAGCCATGGGCGTGAGGGTAACCTAGGTGCTGCTCAGGGAATGCCATGGGCGTGAGGGTAACCTAAGTTCAAAAGCTAATAGCGGCAATTCAATCACTTCCTCTAGCCCCTGTGGTGGGGAAAGAAGCATAACAACGATTTCTATGACTCATTCAATGCAATGTTTTCACAGTGTTTTCTTCCTGGTGCTGAGAAGAATAAACACGGCCATGAAACATGGAGGGGAAAATACTAGGATTTTGAACCTGGGGCTGTGCTACAATAATTTTGATGCTCTGTTGGTCTGGCTAAGCTTGTCCATATCAGCTTGGTGGAGTAGTGCAGTACAGAAATATTGAATCAGTCTGTTCAGAGTGCTGTACCTTTTTGTTTTGCTATTTCGAGCAACATTGCCTCGACTAATGACTATTCAGAGGCACTGGATCCACCGAGAGCTGGGTGACAGCCCTGTCCACCTCCTCCCCTGTCACACACACACCTGACACACGATCCACCCCAAACAACCCCCCACCCCCCAAAGACACGTCCCAGTGTCGGCCAGAGAGAGAGAGTGAGAGAGCGAGAGAGAGGAGCTTCCATCTGCGTAATGACATCTCACGCTTGGTTAGGCATCTGCAGCATAAATAGAGGCCTGGCGGATGATGGATGACACTGCAGCAGCACGCCACACAACCCGCCTGACCTTGGCATCACTACGGGACGGCAGGGCCGACTGGACCGGCTCGAGCGCGGGCGAGCAAGCAGCTGCTGGCTTTAATGGGACCATTTGTCCCCCCCTTCACCTCATCCTCTCTCCCTCTCTGTCTTCTTCTCCTTCTCTGCATGTTTTACTCCCCTGAACGTCTGATACTCCCCCTGTAGGGTTCTCTGGATGCTGCAGGAGCATGAAGGGTACAGTATAGGAGGCTAATGTTGTATACAAACTGTAGTTTATGGCATATTCAGAGAAAAAGACAACAGTGGTACACTATAAACACAGTTTCGTTGCAAGCTGGCAGTACAACAAAAGGAAAATAATAACCTTGACCATTCAATGTTGTAAATTTTTTTAGAAATGAAATATTGTGACCCTGAAGTCCCTCTACAAATTCTGCACAAAGCACCGATCCCAATGTTACTGTTTTAGGAACCTTGCCAGTCCAACTGCCTCAGACCCGAACAAACTCCCGCTCACAATGTGTCCTCCATCTGTGATTTGTCCTGTGGGTGTCTGTGTAGATGTTTTTATACAAGCCAGCAGGAGAAGGTAAAACTTCAAGGCCGTTCTATCTCTTTCCACAGGAAAACACTGCAGCTTTTCATCCCAAGCAGCCTCTGTAGAGAAGAGAGACTTAAAAATGCCTCTATGCTGGCACAAACAGATGCCATCCTCTCAGACTCCTCATCAAGCCGTGGGATGAAAACCAGGGCCGAGACACACTGACAGTTTACCAGTGTGGCGTTTTCCTAGCTGGAGTGGAGAATAACCTACTTCTCAGCTGAAGAATAGAGCGAACATGCTCATAGTATTCACAATCCAGGACCACATTGTTCAGTCTGCAAATATTGTCTCAATGAGGACCCATAATCATCGCCTTAGGGAGGGATTTTATCAACTGAACCCTGTTGCTTTTTATGGATCTGGTGTAATTAGATGGTAGAAAGTGAAGGCTTGGATCTTGGGTAATTAGATGGTAGAAAGTGAAGGCTTGGATCTTGGGTAATTAGATGGTAGAAAGTGAAGGCTTGCTGAAATTGATCAATACGTCTCATCTACAGTGAGTAAGAAACTGGGCTAAACCACCTTTCTGCAATATATTTCACAAATCGCTCCATCTGATACCTGCATTTTTTGACGAGCTACAGGATGAGTTAGGAGAGTGTTCGTCTTCCTGAGCAGGTGTATTCTGGGGAGAGGAGCCTTTAGGAGAGGAGGAGCTGCAGAGTACCGTAGTGCCAGCCCCTCACCTTGTCATGCCCCTCTGTGGGCACGGCTCACATGCAGACAGCCAGGATGGCCTTCCCCCTCTGCCAGCAGTGCATGTCTCTGGGAGTGAGCTGTCAGGCTCTGAGGTGCCCATGCTGGGCCTGGCTACTGCCTACAGCCTAACAGGCTCTTCCCCAGGGGAACCATGCCAAGACTGGGCCTGGATGCCCTCTCTGCTCTGCCCAACCCTCACCAGACAGAGGGGAGGAGGAGGAGGAGGAGGAGGAGGTAGAAGAAAGTGGGAGGAGGAGAGAGGAATGGAGGAGAGGAGTTGGTTGCAGAGGAACGGGGATAGAGAGAGACAGCATGAGAGGAATGGACACAGAAACAGAGAGAGGGTGTGAGGGAGAGAGAGAGAGACTGAATGACAGTAAAGAGAGAGAGAGAGAGAGAGAGAGAGAGAGAGAGAGAGAGAGAGAGAGAGAGAGAGAGAGAGAGAGAGAGAGAGAGAGAGAGAGAGAGAGAGAGAGAGAGAGAGAGACAGAGATCCTAATGAGGCTGATGAAGTAACCTCTTGTGGCACAGTGGGTAGAGAGATTCAGCTGCTCACACTGCTCAGTGATTTTAGCTTCAAGCTTCTTTGCATGTCCATTTACTTTTCTTCTCTCTTTTCCTTTCTTCTCCTCCTTATGAAGCATCTGTATCTCAATAATATTTACCTCATATTCCCTTCATCCTGCCCCCTTATTTCCCCACCTTCAATTAATGTCCAACGATGACGGCAGGTTAAAAGACATTAGCTGAGATGAGAAAAACAACCTTGTTGTTCGACTTCCTTTCGATTTGGGGAAACAAAGTGAGTATTTCTGACAGAATGTGTCTTTCTTTTAGCGGTGGTATCAAACGGTTGCATTAGTTCTAAGGCGGGAGTTAGTTAGGATGAGCCAGACAGCTGTCATGGAAACAGATGTCAGTTCTGTTCCGAGGTGCCGCTTTGCTCCACAGAGGCGGCTGCCAACGTTGTTTGATTGTGACTCCCTCTGCCTTTCACCGAGTGTGGCTTCCCTTGATGTTTCCCGGCACAAAGAGGGCCCTGCCACCGCCACCCGTAACACACACGATCGCTGGATGGATTAGGAGAGAATCATTCTCCACACATCTTTTAATGCACATGACAAGAGTCAGCAGCCGACAGTCTGTGAACGGCGTCAGCACCAGATGTGCGGTAATGACTAGGACTCAGGATTCAGTCTACTCCTCCTCCCCTGTATCTCAGACTGATAAATAGCATTAGATATTTATCCATTGGCCACACACCCTGAGTGCTCAATATTTTTTAGGAAAAAAGAACAGATTAAAATGGATTATCTAGATAACTATAGGGCTATGCCATTTGGGAATGTATTTCATTGTAGCAATCAACCCTCTGATAAAATACTATCTTCGAATCTAGATTTTATTGGGAGGTGGGAGTTACTCATGCATTTAATTTACACAACACCCAGTACTCCTAATAAGAGTCACCAATGAGGAAGTCTCTTCCCACCTCCGTGGTGACTCTGACGTCCATGAGTCTGGCAAGCGAGGCTACCAATTAGGATACAAGAGCTAGTTAGCCACAAGAGGCAAATAGAAGAGTGGGTGTCAAACAGATGAATGCCTGAACAGCATATTTGCTGATGGGGCAAATGTATTGAGACGAAGCCCTAACGAGCTTCAGTCTGGTGGGGTGGTCTCCACGCCGTCCCGCATTGACCTCTGACTGCAGCCGCAGTCTCTCCAACACCCAGCCCCAGGTAGGGGTTCACATCTCCTGATGAGTGGAGAGGGAGCCGTGGAGGGCCCGCCAGCGAAGGTCAGCGACGGGGTGCTCTGGTTTCCTACAATCACCAGCCTCAGAGGGGAAAGGCCATGTGGGGATTTTTCTTTCTCAACTACAGCTAGAGATGTCATTATTTTTTCTCAGACAGGTATGTCCAGTGTCTAGACACCAGATTACTGAATGGATGAAACACCTACAGAAGACAAAGTAGATCTGTCAAGAGCTGACTGAGCGAAGTGGAGATAGAATTGTGCATCAACTAGTCATAGAGAGTATCACCAAGATCAGTTAATATCAGAGCAAACATGAACAGATAGGCTAATTATTTCTGTTTGTTTTGAGGGGGTTTTAGAAGAGGGAAACATTAATGTGACCACTGGTCCTAGTGATAGGTTAGTGATGGAGATGGTCATGTAATTTGTAATTGATGAAATGTCAATATTTCTCAAAGTTTTAGAATTAGTTGCTTATTAGGCTGTACAGTGGGGGGGAAAAAGTATTTAGTCAGCCACCAATTGTGCAAGTTCTCCCACTTAAAAATATGAGAGAGGCCTGTAATTTTCATCATAGGTACACGTCAACTATGACAGACAAATTGAGAGAAAAAAAATCCAGAAAATCACATTGTAGGATTTTTAATGAATTTATTTGCAAATTATGGTGGAAAATAAGTAATTGGTCACCTACAAACAAGCAAGATTTCTGGCTCTCACAGACCTGTAACTTCTTCTTTAAGAGGCTCCTCTGTCCTCCACTCGTTACCTGTATTAATGGCACATGTTTGAACTTGTTATCAGTATAAAAGACCCCTGTCCACAACCTCAAACAGTCACACTCCAAACTCCACTATGGCCAAGACCAAAGAGCTGTCAAAGGACACCAGAAACAAAATTGTAGACCTGCACCAGGCTGGGAAGACTGAATCTGCAATAGGTAAGCAGCTTGGTTTGAAGAAATCAACTGTGGGAGCAATTATTAGGAAATGGAAGACATACAAGACCACTGATAATCTCCCTCGATCTGGGGCTCCACGCAAGATCTCACCCCGTGGGGTCAAAATGATCACAAGAACGGTGAGCTAAAATCCCAGAACCACACGGGGGGACCTAGTGAATGACCTGCAGAGAGCTGGGACCAAAGTAACAAAGCCTACCATCAGTAACACACTACGCCGCCAGGGACTCAAATCCTGCAGTGCCAGACGTGTCCCCCTGCTTAAGCCAGTACATGTCCAGGCCCGTCTGAAGTTTGCTAGAGTGCATTTGGATGATCCAGAAGAGGATTGGGAGAATGTCATATGGTCAGATGAAACCAAAATAGAACTTTTTGGTAAAAACTCAACTGGTCGTGTTTGGAGGACAAAGAATGCTGAGTTGCATCCAAAGAACACCATACCTACTGTGAAGCATGGGGGTGGAAACATCATGCTTTGGGGCTGTTTTTCTGCAAAGGGACCAGGACGACTGATCCGTGTAAAGGAAAGAATGAATGGGGCCATGTATCGTGAGATTTTGAGTGAAAACCTCCTTCCATCAGCAAGGGCATTGAAGATGAAACGTGGCTGGGTCTTTCAGCATGACAATGATCCCAAACACACCGCCCGGGCAACGAAGGAGTGGCTTCGTAAGAAGCATTTCAAGGTCCTGGAGTGGCCTAGCCTGTCTCCAGATCTCAACCCCATAGAAAATCTTTGGAGGGAGTTGAAAGTCCGTGTTGCCCAGCGACAGCCCCAAAACATCACTGCTCTAGAGGAGATCTGCATGGAGGAATGGGCCAAAATACCAGCAACAGTGTGTAAAAACCTTGTGAAGACTTACAGAAAACGTTTGACCTGTGTCATTGCCAACAAAGGGTATATAACAAAGTATTGAGAAACTTTTGTTATTGACCAAATACTTATTTTCCACCATAATTTGCAAATAAATTCATTAAAAATCCTACAATGTGATTTTCTGGAGAAAAAAATTCTCATTTGGTCTGTCATAGTTGACGTGTACCTATGATGAAAATTACAGGCCTCTCTCATCTTTTTAAGTGGGAGAACTTGCACAATTGGTGGCTGACTAAATACTTTTTTCCCCCCACTGTATATCGATGTGTGCCCAATGCCGTCCCTCATCTCTGATTCTCCGCTGGGCGCGCAATATCAAGTGCGCCTATAGGCTATTTAGAGGTTTCAATCAAATTATCAATAGCCTATAGGAACAGAGCTAAGTTATACAATAACTTTTGTGTGTGCTACCTAACCAATGGCGGTGCTGTGTAGGCATATGGCGGCAGTTCAGGAGGAGAGTCAAAGGCTTTTTCCGAAAATATTTTTTTATTAGGCCTAGTCCAAAAACTGTTGCACGGAATAATCTATATCCTATGTTCTGTTCAGTTTGAGAAGGAGAGGGCGAAATTGAGAAAGACCAGAGGTCAACTTTGATAGCTTGCTACTACTATAATTGATTTTTATTAAAAACAATATGTTTCTTGCCCATTATGTATTTATCAGAGTTATTGACCTCACAATAAGCCAGATTTGAGTAATTGATTGTGGTGCTGAAACTTGAAGCAGCAGCCACTGCACAATCAATCTGAAATGGACAGCTCATGGTGCTGAAAGTAGGCAAATTCAAGTAAGCATAATTAATATCAACGTCTTCATTTTAATTACTAACAACAAGAGGGCTTTGAGTTGGAGCCTATTTCTTCCTATTTCCCATTTTCATTTCAGAGACATCCGATTTTCTCGATGTAACCCTTATTATAAATAATGTTCACTCCCTTATGGGCTTTTGAGGAAGACCCATAATCTTCGAGGTCACCCAAAAATGTCATGGTCTTATATATTATTTTATAGCATGCAGCATGTCTCACACATGGATGATGGATTTCTATGGTTTCTATGGGAGAAATCTCTTTCCACAGAATGTGATTCAGAGAGCCAGTTCTATTCTGAGGTATTGGATTTGTGTTCTGATAAATGATCTAGAGCTCTATCTACTGTCTGAAATGTATATTACACAGACTTGGCAGAAAAAAACATAGGCAGAAAAAAATACATCTGTAGCTAGGTTTCCATCCAATTGGCTACAGATTTTCATGCGAATATTCTAAAATCCGCATAAAGAAAATATGCAAATTTTCCCACTAGTGGGGTGTTTCCACCAAACGTAACAACATTTGGAAAAAGTCAAGGGGTCTGAATACTTTCCGAAGCCACTGTATGCAGTGCTTAATTTGAAACATCTCCGTTTTGGACTGTTTTTGTTCCGGAACCTATTTGGCCGGATCCAGTACCTCTCCTGGCATGAAACATAATTGTCACTTTTTTGCAATGTAAAATTTTGAATAAAAGCGATCAAAGTTCATTCGAGTTGCCTCTTAGTTACTTATCCTGACCCCACAAAAAAACAATGTGAAAAATTAGATTTTAAGCCCGGGCCTAATATTCTAAGAGTTGATTTGGGTTGGGCCGGTCAGGTTTATGGTTTGAGCAACATTGTAACTAACCTATGTTTGAGAACAACACTTGGCGTTGGCTGTGTGAGAGGCGCGTCATTATGTCTCACATAACTAGAATGAGATTGACTTTCTATGATCTCTTCCCTCTCTCTACTCTGATAGACATGAGCCTGGAACTCTCATCTCTCCAGCGTTGCACTTCATCATTTATTTCCTTAAAGAATCACAGCCACGCGAAGGGTTCTGAACTAACTGTAGCACCCCTGATACATTTAAATACACTTACCAAAGATATAGAATTACTGCTGTCTGTTCAAAAATAAATTAAATCATTCAGAATAGCCTACTACACCATGAGAAGGCCTATAATTTAGCGACAGAGGACCAATAGATGTGGATTGTAACCCAATTACAAGGAAAAGCCTATAGTCGGGAACGCGCAGCATATCTGTCAGTGAAACAACAGAACCCAGACAAAACAGGCCTTTCGCAATATTTCAAATACAATCGAGGGAAAACACAGGTTGGAAAGCAAATGGCTGCTACTGAAAAGAGAAGACTCTATGGTGTAGGCTACCAAAATCTTTGATCAACTTCCAGATAATGTTTTACAAAAAAAGAGAGAGAGATAGCCGATGTGCTCATGTGTAGTGTCGAGTCAATGTTGCTAATTATTGCTGTTAAACAAAGGAGTCCGCCCATACTGAACTTTGATCATAAGTTTTATTCATATCACAAGATTTCAGCATAAGTTTACGGATGTCAAGATCACCCAGAGAGCAGTGTCCTCCAAATTATTATTGTCTGCTCTGCTCTTCTTCGTTTAAACCCAGTACTTATAATTTTCCCAAGATATGGGTGGCTCCCTCTACTGTCCAATCCCCTGTCTACAACACACACTCCCTCTGTTCTATGTGGCGTCACACTAAAACAATTCCCTCTGACACTAAATAAACATCCTCTCAGGTTCCACTTAAAAACATTAACAAAGTCATAATCTTAATACACTACACATGCCAAAAGCCTATCACCAGCGAGTGAGCTGTGCATCATTTGGTGAGTCAGTGAAACTGGAAAGCGTTTTCAGGACTATAATTTCCTCCTCATATAGCCTACAATGTGTCTCCACACACCTAGGCCTAGGCTATTGGTGGATTCAAGACAAGGTCGTTTTTATTGATCTCAGATTATCAATTTGTCAGTGTGAAAGTAGCCTGCCATTTCGATAATTTGTGCGGTATTAAAAAACATTCTGCCCAAGTCTCCAGTCATGTAAAATGATGTAGAATTGCATGAAATGCGTTTATAAAAGGCCAACATTTTCCCAGACCCTAGGCTCCTAAAAATGTTCCCCATGTGTGCAACTTCAATAATTGCCTCTACTCTACTGCTCTATGCCACTACGCAAATGCAATGATATACATGCAATGCTTTATTATAAAGGTGATTTTATTCTCTTGCATTCTGCTACCTCAGAACTCCCCAGGTCACAATGAAATTATTTAGCAGTATTAAGAAATGCTTATATGATGCTACAAATAAAATCTGAATAAATTCCTTAACTTAAATAACCAAAAATATTTCAAACAGGATGCTTTATTTAATAAAAACATAAACTTAGAAACAGAACATTGTTCTCTAAAACAGAACTTGGCAGCCCAACAGAACAGACAACAACAAAAAAATACCCCCCCCCCAAGAGAAGTCAATATGACGTTAGGGCTGTTAGATTATCTTGAAAGGCTAATGTAAGCGTTTTGCTGCTCCCTCTCTGGACAGCCTGTCAGCCTCCTCGTTTCCTAGGTACCCAGCGTGGCCTGGGATGTGCAACTGGAGAAAGAGAGAGGAGAGAGTCAAAGGCAGAAGGAAACCGTTAGTCATTTCAGTTGTGCATCATCAATCATTGAAAGTTCCAAAACCTTTTTGGCCCACGACCCCATTTTGATATCATTTTGAATTCTTGCAAGCCCAACCATGTGAAAAAGTGATGTAATCAACAGCCAACGACAGTCAATTGCAAAGCAGTCTGAAAGTATGGGTGTACTTGCGCATGTCCCGGCGGAACTTTCAAAAGTGGTCGACAATGCGTTCCTTATCACTGCCATCTCATCCATCGATATTTGGATTTGATGCAGACAAGAGCACTGAATCCAGCTTCACATACAAGTTTAATGGTCAAGTGTAGGCTGGCCTTTCTCGCCATCTTAAGGCACCCATTTTAAAATACAAATTAAATCAATGGGTGCCTTTAGACCATTAAACTTGAATCATTCCCATGGTGAATGGCTACTGCTAGTTCTTTGGTAGCTAGCACATTGAGTAAATATGACTCAAAGGGAATACTGTGATTTAACGCTCCTTCTGAGCGTTAAAGCTCATGATATCCTTCGCCAGCTCATATCTATGTGAAGCTGGATTCAGTGCTCGTCTGCATCAAATGCAAATATCGATGGATGAGGTGGTATTGATGAGGAACGCATTGTCGATCACTTTTGAAAGTTCCGCCGGGACATGCGCAAGTACACCCATACTTTCAGACTGCTTTGCAACCGACTGTCGTTGGCTGTTGATTACAACACTTTTTCACATGGTTGGGCTTGCAAGAATTGAAAATGATAACAAAATGGGGTTGTGTATATATATATATACACACACACAGTGCATTCGGAAAGTATTCAGACCACTTGACTTTTTCCACATTCTGTTACGTTACAGCCTTGTTCTAAAATTGATTAAATTGTTTATTTCCCTCATCAATCTACACACAATACCCCAAAATGACAAAGCAAAAACAGTTTTTTTTTTTTTAGCAAATTTATACAAACATAAAAACTGAAATATGACATTTGCATAAGTATTCAGACCCTTTACTCAGTATTTTGTTGAAGCACCTTTGGCAGTGATTACAGCCTAGAGTCTTCTTGGGTATGACACTACAAGCTTGGCACACCTGTATTTGGAGAGTTTCTCCCATTCTTCTCTGCAGATCCTCAAGCTCTGTCAGGTTGGATAGGGAGCATTGCTGCACAGCTATTTTCAGGTCTCTCCAGAGATGTTCGATTGGGTTCAAGTACGGGCTCTGGCTGGGCCACTCAAGGACATTCAGAGACTTGTCCCGAAGCCACCCCCATGCTTCACCGTAGGGATGGTGCCAGGTTTCCTCCAGACGTGATGCTTGGCATTCAGGCCAAAGAGTTCAATCTTGGTTTCATCAGACCAGATAATCTTATTTCTCATGGTCTGAGAGTCTTTAGGTGCCTTTTGTCAAACTCCAAGCTGGCTGTCAATGTGCCTTTTACTGAGAAGTGGCTTCCGTCTGGCCACTCCACCATAAAGACCTGATTGGTGGAGTGCTGCAGAGATGGTTGTCTTCTGGAAGGTTCTCCCATCTCTACAGAAGAACTTTGGAGCTCTGTCAGAGTGACCATCGGGTTCTTGGTCACCTCCCTGACCAAAGCCCTTCTCCCCCGATTGCTCAGTTTGGCCGGGCGGTCAGCTCTAAGAAGAGTCTTGGTGGTTCCAAACTTCTTCCATTTATGAATGATGGAGGCCACTGTGTTCTTGGGGACCTTCAATGCTGCAGACATTTTTGGGTACCCTTCCCCAGATCTTCGCCTTGACACAATCCTGTCTCGGACCTATACGGACAATTCCTTCGACCTCATGGCTTGGTTTTTGCTTTGACATGCACTGTCAACTGTGGGACCTTATATAGACAGATGTGTGAATTTCCAAATCATGTACAATCAATTGAATTTACCACAGGTGGACTCCAATCAAGTTGTAGAAACACCTCAAGGATGATCAATGGAAACAGGATGCACCCGAGCTCAATTTCGAGTCTCATAGCAAAGGGTCTGAATACTTACGTAAATAAGTTCAAGTAACAGACACATCTCAACATCAATTGTTCAGAGGAGACTGTGTGAATCAGGCCTTCACGGTCGAATTGCTGCAAAGCAACCAGTACTAAAGGACACCAATAAGAAGAAGAGACTTGCTTGGGCCAAGAAACACGAGCAATGGACATTAGACCGGTGGAAATGTGTCCTTTGGTCTGGAATCCAAATTGGAGATTTGTGCTCAGCATATGTGGGAACTCCTTCAAGACTGTTTGAAAAGCATTCCAGGAGAAGCTGGTTGAGAGAACGCCATGAGTGTGCAAAGCTGTCATCAAGGCAAAGGGTGGCTACTTTGAAGAATATAAAATATATTTTGATTTGTTTAACACTTATTTGGTTAGTACATGATTCCATGTGTTATTTCATAGTTATGATGTCTTCACTATTATTCTACAATGAAGAAAATATTAAAAATAAAGACAAACCTTTGAATGAGTTCAAACTGTTGACTGGTACTATATATATATATATATATATATATATATATATATATATATATATATATATATATATATATATATATATAAATAATTATTTTTAAAAGGATAGTTGGGAGTTTCTTTTGCAACTACATTTTAAACATCAGGAGACCCCACATATTACTTTATTTTAGTCATATCCAGAGCAACTTACATTAGTGCATACATTTTCATACTGTTCCCCCGTGGGAATCGAACACACAACACTGGCGTTGCAAGCGCCATGCTCTACCAACTGAGCCACACAGGACACGCGACCCATAGTTTGGGAAACGATGTTCTATTCTTTGAAACCCACTACACTTGCAGTGAAAACATTAATAGACATGTAGAGCAACGAGCGTCATTGATATTTACCCATACAACCTCCAGCTCTTCATTTAACTTGTCAAGTTTTTCAAAGTCCTCTTTGTTGATGACGGGGCCACCAGATTTGAGCCTCCAGTTGTTCAGCTTCCAGTTCTTCACCCAGCTGGTGACCCCTGGAGGAAACAACACAACAGTCATTAAGATAGTCACATTAGTAGGCCTAGCTAGTAACATTAGATGCTGCATCATGGCTGCAGCATCACACAATGCCATGTCACATTCAGTCAGGCTGATAGAGTGTTAGTAAAGTGCTGTAATCAGCACACACGTACCGTTAATGGTGAACTTGCTGTCTGTATAGAGCACCAACTTCTTGATGTCCATCTCTTTGGCCTGCTCCAAGGCTTTACAGGCTGCCTGTGCCATTCGGAAGCAAAATGTGTGATTAAATCTCTGTGGGGTTACAATCCACCGGGTGCTGTGGCAATTCCATTCAAATAATAGCAATCTGGTTTAGAGAGTTCAGAATTAAAACAAATATGACAAACACAGTACTTTCCTGTAATTCTGCCCTCTGGTTGGTCTGTCTTCCATCCAGCGGATCAGCTACATTCCTACAGTAAAGAGAGTCAATATGAAAACCTACCCACTGTAGTGTCAAACAGTCTACGAGTTATAACCACAGACCCAGGCCTACTCACAGAGGATGGTCACGTCCCCAGTACACCCCGATCCCAGCTCGGGCTCCGGCCTTCCCATTGCCTGAACAGCAACCATCTGTGTACACCACCACTGCATCACCTGGAAAACCAGACACAAAACAGACTCATCATCATGTTGTTTTAATCATGTTTAATTCATTTTCAATCATCATTATAGGATATTTGCTGCTACTATAGGCTATTCGTATGTTTTGGGTTTATTTGTGCATGTTTATGTGTATAGGTATGTGTACATATGACAGTCATACGCTTTTTGTTTAGTGTTTTGCTTTTTCCTCCTTGATTCTTCGCTTTATTTATTATTTGTTTCTTATTACTTTTTCTTTTTGATGTTGCTCCCCCTGTGTACTGCTTTTATTTACTGCTTTTATGTTGCCTTATATGGAATATACTCAAAATTATTGTTCACGAAAAACATGTTTTACATTTCTTAACTAAAACAAGAAATACGATTTAAAACTGCAGGAGTAACAGGTCTATTTACCCATGTAGGTGAATCCATCAGAGCTCTTTGAAGATGTGCAGCTGTCTTGAGATGCCTCCTGGGACAGTTTAGCTCGTTTGGCAGGGGACACCACCTCCTCCTCCACGTGATCATAGTGCCTCTTCTGACCAATGGGAATATACTCAAGGGCCTCCGGGGCCCTTCTTGGGAGTGTTGCCTCATAGCTGGCTCCTGAAAGATAATATCTTAGTCTGAGTATAAGTCTGATTCCGCTGTGCCTGAATGGTGCACTACTTGTCTAATGACTAGATAGGCTTCCCATTCCTAGAGCCAGTAAAACCAGTACCCATTGTATTGTCATTTCACAAGTACAGTGACCCATAGAGAAAGAACATAGTCATTTATCTACCCTCTGACATGTCTGGAGTTATCGACGTTGCTTTGCTTCTGACGAAAGCCCAGGCATCCTTTTCTGCACCAAACTTCTTGTAGCTGGCATATGGGAACTTGTCAACTTGGCTTTTACATTCATCCCTGAAAAAGTAAACACGTGATATTCAACGTGAATAGAAATGACAAAATGTGTTTAAAGACACACTACAGTGGGAACTAGCTCCCTAGCTAGGTAACTACTACACAACTCACCAAGTTTGGTAAACTCCAGGGTTGAATCCTTTCCTCACAGCGTAGAAGAATTTGCCTTTCACCATCTCCTCTGTGCCAATGCAGACTGCCCTGCGTATTATACTATAAAGAACGGGTAATCTGAACATCACTTAGACCAGCAATTACTTAAAAGTGGAAGCACCGGTCAATGTCTTCATTTCAGAAATGTGAACAAGTTGAACAAACTAACTAGCTATGTGTTAAAATGCAAGGAAAACTATTAGCTAGCCGTCATTGGAAACAAATAAAGGTATGTAAACAGTGGCTAGCTTGCTAGACAGCTAACCCAAAACAAACACATTTGGTTAGCTACTATCTAACAACCGTAATGTCAACACACAACCCTAAAAGTTAGCTATACATTTGAACATGATCTACACTGACATACTTTTGCTTCTTTTTGGACTCTGTATTTACATTGCTTACTTTAACGTTCACGATATCTGCTGAACTGATCTGTTGGTGTTAAAAACCATACTTCCGTGTTCCCATGATTCCTTCCCACAACGTAGTTTTATCCACCTCTCGCGAGATTCCGGCCTCTTCCGTGGCCGTCGTTGACTGAGGTAGGTCTTGATAATGCTCCCACTGATCGGAATTTATTGTGAAAATGTTGTAAATGTGCACAGAATGTCCTCGTTTTTGTATCAGAGTTCATGTAAGACTGTTGATGTGTTAGATTTTTATATTTCAGATTTTGGATGGCCGTTGTGTAATGAATTGTATGAAGTGTTTCACGATAGACTTAACGTGAAAACTGGAAGGAGGCATAGCTGGCGCGTTGAGGCCCATGTGTTCCTTTTAGAGTTGCCTGTAGTTAGTCTACGAGTAGCTTTTTGAACTGTTTAATATTTTACTTTTGTCAAGTGTCCTGTCAGTTAAGTCTGAAATATGGTGTATGTTTGAGTACTCTTGCTGAAGTTCGTTGCTAGCTAACGTTAGCCATTTGATAATGAACCTGGGTTTAAAGACGGGCAACTAGCTAACGTTAGCTAGCTAATTATGTAACTTGGAACATGCGACCCTATCTACTGTAATTGTTTGATGTAATACAATTACTTGTTAGGTTGTTTATGATGGTTATTAGCTAGCGAACTTCGTTTGTATTTTGAATGTGTACATGGAATCAGCTATTGTTTTCGACTGTTCGTTTGATCAAACGTAGCCGATAGTGTTAGCTAGTAACTGCATGTATGTATGGTGTGGTGGAGTCAGCATGGACCACTCGGCTAACGTTGGTTAGTTTCAGTGTGTATACATTACCTGAAACATTGCATGATGTCCAAAGATATACAGGACTCGGGAGTATGCTCAATCGGTAGTCTTGTCTTTCTTTCATTCCAGAGACATAGGCCATGTTCAGTACCAGCGCCAAAATCGTGAAGCCCAATGGCGAAAAGCCAGATGAGTTCGAGTCTGGCATTTCCCAGGTAAGCTATGGCAAATCTGTCAATATATGGCACTTTATATAACACTTCCTTGGTCATGTGGCTAATGCTGTTTGCAATATTCAACATACAACCTTCTTTCTAGGCTCTCCTGGAGCTGGAGATGAACTCGGACATGAAGGCTCAGCTGAGGGAGCTGAACATCACTGCTGCAAAGGTAAGGATCCTGTAATGCATGTCTTGTATTTGCCTTCATTCTGACTGTTTGCTCAGACCATTTTGGATTTTTGAAACGTGGTAGGAGTTTGTCTGACCCTTAGTAAAAGGAGCTGTGTGGTGTTTGAGTTTAACCCCAACGTGGACATCCTGTGAGGTTGCTCTCGCATGGCTCTGTCCTTGTGGCGTATGGGAGCGTAGCACTTCAAAGTGCTGTGACGTACAGTCCCGTTCCACGACGTTGGAGAGCAAGCTTTGTCCCCGGCCCTCGGGCTGGTGAGGACGGCGTTCTGTATATTCCTACATCTTCCCAGAGCTCTTTAGGCCATGACTGGGGGGCTAAACCATACAGTGCATACTATTTTTCATTCAGACAGCTAATGCACTCAAAGCATCTACTAAAGTGTTTTTGTATTTGCCTCTGTTTGTGTTCTAACTGAAATGGTATCCTCTCCCTCAGGAAATTGAAGTTGGTGGTAGCAGGAAAGCCATCATCATCTTTGTCCCCGTGCCCCAGCTGAAATCTTTCCAGAAGATTCAGGTGCGACTCGTGAGGGAGCTGGAAAAGAAGTTCAGCGGCAAACACGTCGTCTTCGTTGCACAGGTTAGGGTGATGTTGTCTCGCTGTCCTGTTTTCCATGAGTTGCAGGGGCATTTTGCAGAGCTGTTGTTGTGACCCCGCTGTCGGTTAGCTTGGTTCTTTTGGAGAAGTCTGACATCTGAGTGCTCAAATATACATGTTTCTATGCTGTGAGTGTAGCATAATATCAACGTGGACATCTGGTGAGGTTGCTCTCGCATGGCTCTGTCCTTGTGGCGTATGGGAGCGTAGTACTTCACAGTGCTGTGACGTACAGTCCCGTTCCACGACGTTGGAGAGCAAGCTTTGTCCCTGGCCTTCCGGCTGGTGAGGACGGCGTTCTGTATATTCCTACATCTTCTCAGAGCCCTTTGGGCTATGACTGGGGGGCTAAACCATGCAGTGTACATTACTTATTTAGAATGCTTGTTGGGCTTTAAAAGTCTGCCTGTTTAAATTGGTAATCCTTGATATTTTGATTCAACTTGCAGAGGAGAATCCTGCCCAAACCAACCAGGAAAAGCCGTATCAAGAATAAGCAGAAGCGTCCCAGGAGGTGAGTTCTGTTGTCACACCTGCATGTCCACGACTACATACTCTATGGAAGAGACAATGGGTTGTAGCTTTAAAGTTGGAGCAAATGGGTGCTAGTTTTATAAGTTAAAATTGTTGTGCCATATTTGGTGCTGCCATAATTGCACACCATATTTGGACCCAACGTGGACATCCGGTGAGGTTGCTCTCGCATGGCTCTGTCCTTGTGGCGTATGGGAGCGTAGCACTTCAGTGCTGTGACGTACAGTCCCGTTCCACGACGTTGGAGAGCAAGCTTTGTCCCCGGCCCTCCGGCTGGTGAGGACGGTGTTCTGTATATTCCTACATCTTTCCAGAGCCCTTTGGGCCATGACTGGGGGGCTAAACCATGCAGTGTACAATTTTACTAACACCATGTCATATGCTTTTAATGGGATTTTGCATAGGTTATTATATATAGCTACAAGATTAAATGGGGACAAACTATATAATGCAACAACTTTCCCTCCTATTACTCTGCGTTATCCTGTGAGTAGGGCTGTTAACCCCGGTGTCCTGGCTAAATTCCCAATCTGGCCCTCATACATCATGGTCGCCTAATCATCCCCAGCTTCCAATTGTCTCATTCCTCTCCCCTGTAACTACTCCCCAGGTCATTGCTGTAAATGAGAATGTGTTCAGTAAAATTACCTGGTAAAATAAAAATATATATAATCTAAAGCAGACACTGCTTGTCTCCAGTAATGATTTCAATACACCTGCATAGCTTTTTGATTCAGTTGCCCTTTCCAATACATGCATTCAAACATGTATAAAGAATATTCTTCTGATTTTGAATGAGACTGATCTGTAGGGGAAATAGTTTTCGCAGGGTTTAGAACATTTCTGTAATCACCCCAAATGTCTAATGCGCATTGTTATGTTTCTCCAGCCGTACTCTGACCGCTGTGCACGATGCCATCCTTGAAGACCTGGTCTTCCCCAGTGAGATTGTCGGCAAGAGGATCCGCGTGAAACTGGACAGCAGTCGGCTCATCAAGGTCCACCTTGACAAGGCGCAGCAGAACAACGTTGAACACAAAGTGAGTCATGTAGTAGTCTGCTAGTTCGCCCACCTTAACCCCAACGTGGACATCCGGTGAGGTTGCTCTCGCATGGCTCTGTCCTTGTGGCGTATGGGAGCGTAGCATTTCACAGTGCTGTGACGTACAGTCCCGTTCCACGACGTTGGAGAGCAAGCTTTGTCCCCGGCCCTCGGGCTGGTGAGGACGGCGTTCTGTATATTCCTACATCTTCCCAGAGCCCTTTGGGCCATGACTGGGGGGCTAAACCATGCAGTGTACAACTTCTCTTGACTGATGTCTCAACTGATTTATGTGCTGCAAATGTCTTGTGCCAAATGCATGCCTTTTGCATTGTCATATGCAATTGATATATTGATCATTGTGACCTGTAAATGTTGCAGTGGTTAACCAGTGATTGCCTCTATTTTCAGGTTGAGACCTTCTCCGGTGTCTACAAGAAGCTCACAGGCAAAGACGTTGTTTTCGAATTCCCCGAATTCCAACTGTAGAGTGCAGATGACGACAAAATAAATGAGTTTATTCTCAATGTCATTGCTCTGTGTTCTCTGGGGATAGGGTGGTCAGTCATGCCAATCCCATACATGATGGTGTAGCCCAGGGCTCTCCAACCCTGTTCCTGGAGAGCTTACCCTCCTGTAGGTGTTCTCCAGTCCTGTTCCTGGAGAGCTACCCTCCTGTAGGTGTTCTCCAGTCCTGTTCCTGGAGAGCTACCCTCCTGTAGGTGTTCTCTCCTACCCCAGTTAATAACTAACCTGTTTCAGTTTGTCATCCAGCTAATTATTAGAATCTGGTGCGTTAGATTAGGATTGGAATGAAAACCTACAGGACGGTAGCTCTCCAGGAACAGTTGGAGAGCCCTGGTCTAGAGACTAATATCCTTTCAGACAAGTATGTCTTTCAGAAGGGCCATTAACTTGAATAACTGAAGACTTGGAGCAGCTTTGATGATTTATCAGTTGTATTGCCACATCCTACAACTTTGGGTGCTAAGGGGCTTTTTCAGATTGATTTTGGGCCTCTATGCAATGGTAGTATTCAAGTTTTTTTTTGCACACAGGAAAATGTCCTGATCCGATTATTACTGATGTTGAATGGAATTGACAGGTATCGTATATGTATAAATGGCAGGTATTGAGGCTATACATTGTTTCCTTGTGAGGAATGCTGAAAATATAATCAGTGGAGTAAAACAACCTTAGGTTTTGGGGTATGATGGGGGTAAGACTAGAAGCCTTTTGCAAATATTCTAATATCCAAAAATCTGGCTAAGTGACTGACCGCAGGAGACATGGCCTGGATGTGAACACGTCCTTTAACTGAAACAACTCGCCCTCTGCCTCTTGACACTGGAGAAGATCAACGGTTTCACAGTTGGGCTCTGAGTCATGGGAGGAGCTTGTTCCTGTGACAGCTGAAACTAGTGGGTCGGGTGGCGCCCCACTGTCTGATTCATGTCGTGTGATTCCTGAAGATAGTTCTCGATTATATTGACTGACTGCTGTTTTTATGGGGTGAGTGAGCTGAAGCCTGAATACTCGGACTCCTTTCATAACTACTTCCACATCACCTACGACTCAACATGTACCCAGGTAATGTCTTCATGACTAACACTCCATTATGTAGTTAAACTATTGCTTTAATAATTTGTTAAAGGATCTGTTCATATATCCTGGTCTAAGGCACAGCATCGCAGTCCTAGCTGTGCCACTAGAGATCCTGGTTCGAATCCAGGCTCTGTCGTAGCCGGCCGCGACCGGGAGACCCATGGGGCGGCGCACAATTGGCCCAGCGTCGGGTAGGGGAGGGAATGGCTGGCAGGGGATGTAGCTCAGTTTGTAGAGCATGGCGTTTGCAACGCCAGGGTTGTGGGTTCGATTCCCACGGGGGGTAAAAATTACAATAAAAAAAATAAAATAATAATGTATGCACTAACTGTAAGTCGCTCTGGATAAGAGCGTCTGCTAAATGACTTAAATGTAAATGTAAAGCAGAATGAATGCTACGCCCACTATTGTTTGGTTATTGTTTTGCAGGTGGGGGATTGCTAGACTGAAGGACAGAGGTTGAAAATTTGCCGGCTGGCTGAAACTGCCACTTTTACAGAAAATGTTGATTAATGTACTGTCCCTGCAAAAATAAATGCAGTAAAAGTCTATGGCGTTGGGCAGAAAGACTGGTCTGTGGTTTCAAGTTTTATTGTGTTGTATGTATGGGATATGCATGGTATACATCATCCAACGAAATGCTTTTTTGCAGTTTCCTTCTCGACAATGCAACAAGAAATAAAAATGAATACGAACAAAGTAAATGGCTCAGTAGAATATAAAACATTTATATTATTTATAGCATAGTTATAGTACGGCAAAATGTATAGTCTATTTACACTTAAGGGGGGAGGGGCAGTGTATAATAAGTGTCTGTAGCAGTGGGGATTTCAGCATGTAAATCTTGGTGGGGCAAACTCCCAAAACATGTTTTTGATACATGCCAGCAAACCCAATACACAACACTAAACAATACATTAATAGCACTATGACGGTGACAAACTGTTAGGGCCTACATACAGTTATCCCAACAGCAGAGCTTTATTTTCAGCACCATGGAGTGAATCCTTACTACTGCTACACCTGGCTTTCAGCGGAGCCTTGTCTGGCAGCAAAACAGTTCATTCAGCCTCATTTACTGCCTTTTTAAAAACATAGCTGATTTGGCTGGCTTGCTTAAACAAATGTGGTTTCTACTGAAAATTGAGATGTACAAACTATGGCATGGACGTGGTCCTCTGTAGCTCAGCTGGTAGAGCACGGCGCTTGTAACGCCAAGGTAGTGGGTTCGATCCCCGGGACCACCCCATACACAAAAAAAAATTTTGTGTACGCATGACTGTAAGTCGCTTTGGATAAAAGCGTCTGCTAAATGGCATTTAAGGGGCAATCCATAATTTCAATTAAGACATTCATGAGCGAGCTAGGACGGACATAGTCAATATAACAGTTTGTTCAGCACTTTTTAAATGTACAGCGACAGAATTCAGAACATGGCCCGTGACTCTGGCTCAGGCTCCTTCCGTGTGTACCACTCTGTACCAGACTTGTTTTGTATAAGACTGGTTTATTGGACCTGCTTGAGTTTGCGAAAGTAACTCTTTCATCTTGGTCAACTGGTCTGTATCGTATCTGAAGATTATGCCTTTCTTAAATGTTTTGGAGGAACAAAGAATGTTGTTTTATGATCTTAGTTCAAATGTAGCGTTGGGAGGGTGATGCCCCAGGGGAGACTGGTGATTGGCCAGAAGAGGGGAGTCACTCCTCTTTTTGCATTGTTTATAAATAGGGGGTAAACGATGAGACGGCAGAACGGCCATATCAATCTGGGGAGCCGTTCTCCGGACATCGCGAGTCTGTATCTATGCTGTAAACTCGTGATTTTAATAAAAGCCTCTAACACGATGCAGCATAGCGGACTTTTTGTTGACAGCAATAATTGCCACCATTCATCATATACGACATAATGGCGCCCAACGTGGGGCTGGGTTTGTGTCTCCTCTGTGTTTCAGTCAACCGCCAGGCTAACTCTCTCTCTGAAGCATGGAAAAGGGTGAGTGTTCTTACCGCTTCGGAGGTTGTTAGATTGGATATGACTTGTGTACAATGAGGGGATGTTCCATTATGACCTGGCCTCGGTGGCGTTGTTGCTGGTCGACTGGAGTCTGCTAAAATTTATTCCATCAAAAACGGCAGTTAATTGGAATGTAGAGCATTAAACGGTAGGATTTAAGTATTGAAAGTGTATGGTCCATTGGTAACGGGTGACAATGATTGGTAAATTCAGATATGCGCATTCTTTAGGGCACTGGACCGCTTGAAGACCCCGAGGGGGCCATTTTAGATAATGGGCTGGCAAACCCGTGTGTACGTTAGAAGGTATATTCGGTGAGTTTTTGAAGAGAACTCGGGTTGGTGGAATTTATCTGATTGTGATCCGGATTTGACTCTCATTCGACGGGGTGTTTGATTAGGTCTGATTTCTCGGTGTAATTGTCATTAATTCTCGGCAACAAAAACGGTAGGAGAAATAGGTTTAAAATAATTAGGCCAGTGCAGGGTGGGGGATTGTGTAGTAAGCCGCAGTTAGCTAGAGGCTAATGCTAATGTCAATGCTAAATGGGAGTGTGTTTCATGCTACATGGTACATCGTGGCTAGAGGCTAAAGGCTAATTGTGTTGCGTGCTGCATGCTAACGTATCCTTAGAGATTCCATTGCGATGGATTAAAGTCTCTTAAACTTGTCACTGTCTGTAAGTCAGGTTGTATGTTTTGTGAGCGCTGTTAAATGTTGGTTGACTAGGAGGGGAACGAAAGGTACAGCTGGACTGTTATCCATTTAGTGGAGGTGAAAACGGGTTTTTGAATGGATGTGCGCATGCGTTTAATTTTGCGACACTACACTACAGAAAGGGGAGTTTATGGCACGAGATTAGGGAACGTTTTGTTTTACGGCACTAAACGACACCACGAGGGGATGCTAAAACTCAAGCATGAGGTTAAAATGATATTTGCGCATGCGTGGGATTCTGCAAAACAACACATTGGTTAAACTGCAGGGGGAGACAGAGGAACACAGACGACGGAACAAATACGCATAAAGAGATTTTAACACGAATCTTATAAGTTTAAACGGCGGTGGGTTAAGATGAAACTTGTTTTGGGACCTATTGAATTTATAAATTAGATATATGGTAGCGGATTATAATAGATTGAATTAAATTAAATTAAATGACGGATGAAAATAAAATTTTAAATGTTTTTGAGCGATCTATAATTCGTCCTGAGTTAAAGTCTTAGAGCGAATGTAAAACGGACGAATATTGAATGTGGATAACTTGGTTAATTGCATAAACTGCTGAAATCTTGTGTGTTTCTATGTTTTTTGAAATATGAGAGGAACATGGAACGGCGAGACGAGAGAGAGAGGAGGGGCTGACGTGTGCGTGGCGTGACGTCACATGACGCAGCAGAGGATCAGATATCAGGCTAGGTTGCAACATTTTCCAATTTAAAGATATGTGATGTTATGACAATTTTACATGGGCTTGGCAAATACTATTTCATTAAAAATTGCATTTTGGAGGCTGTGTATCACTGGGGTTTGATTACAGATGTGTTGGGAATCAAGGATGGATGGAGGATTGTTCTGTAAATTTAAAATAATTAGAGCTAATAGAGCAAGGGGTTATGGGAATTGGAGTATTGAAGGGTTGTAAGGTTAGAAGGCTTTGTTTATGGGTATTTTAGTCTGAAGTTTACTAACTTCATTTACTTGCATTTGATGGGTTGTGGTAAGATAGCCAACACTAATTGATATTGGTGACATAGGAATAGGAATTGGGGTTAATTATTCAGGATTGTTAATGGATTTGTTTAGGTTATATTAAGAATTACAGGGGGGAAGCCTATATAACTTATACAGTCTAAAATAATATAGTTCACAATAAAGGAATTTAAAAGGGTTGATATAGGGGAAAATTGACTAAAATAGTAATTATTTAACTAAGGTAGTGTTAGGAGAGACTAATGGCAGAAGTTAGTACACCTTTCTCACATATGGATTCAGCAGAAAGACATCATCCAGCAGGGTGATTATGGCATCAGAGATGAAGACGAATACGAGCAGAAACGACGATGAAGATGAATTCAAAACTCCAGAAGGAAGGAAAACCTGGATGTCTGGGAACTTAAGGAGATGAGGATGATGAACATGAGAGTGATTGAGAGAGGTCATGCATGGGTGGATATGACTCTGTGATCAGAAGGAAGTGGCAAGAGAGGAAAGAAGGGTACACGAGATTTGATCTCTGATGGAAGTTGAAGATGAAGAAAGCGATGAAGATTTGGAGATTAAAGGTGCTTTATTTTCAAGAGGAGTTTGTCCTACAAGGACTGGCACAGAAGAAAAGTAAGAAGATGATGGAAGATGATATTTCGAGGACAGAACTTAGAACTAAGGTTGAAGAATACTGATATGTCAACGACGAGAAGGAACAGGACTAAGAAAACTGCTGAGAGGATCCCAAGAATTGGAGAAGAAGAAACTCTGAAAACTCAATCATACAACGGGTGGAGAAGCTTGTGTGATGAAGAATCAGGGTGAACCAAATCAACAATCACTGTTACAGCTTCAACTGAACAATATCAAAGGCAATTGTACCAGCCAAGGGGGGACCAGATGTTCCATATCGACCGCCAGTTTCTGGACAGACACAGAATTGGAGAGGGAGAAGAACAAAGAAGAAGGAGGAATATTTCAGCTACACTTTCAGCAACTTTCAGAAGATTGGTATAATTATGGACAGATTGGGTACTTTACCTGTTCATGCAACAAGTTAGGAGGAAGAACAGAGAACATTTTTAAGGAAGATACAGGGGCAATTCAAGATCACCTGTTAGTGCCTAGAAGAGACGAAGGGGGGTGCATTGCTGAGAGCCTCGATTAGAGGAGAAGAGAAAATAGCTAACAGTTGAAACAACCGGCCATTAGAAGTGATAGTGAATAGTGGGAAAATTTATGTGTTCAGCCTAAAGAGGTTAAACATCTCACTATGTAAAATTAATTAGGGTAGGATAGGGATTTGATGTAGTAAAACAGTTTAATTACTCTTAAGGAATCAATTGAGCTCTGCTATAGAAGTCAAATAGGAATTAAAAGAGACAATATACCAATGACATTGTGGGAAGAGATGCATGGTGTAAATTGAAGTGTTCAATCAGAGGCACACTAGACGACTGACTGTCTGGTAGAATATTTTAAGAAGTAGGGTTTTTTGGGAATCATTTGCTTAAAAGATAATATCATAGGAAGGATGATAATGTATTAGATTACCTGTTAGACAATCTGTCTGGGAATATAAACTTAATAGAGTGACTGTTATTCTGGGTTACATCCTGACACAAAGAGATTTGAGGTTAGGCTAAAGGTGTTTAGTCGGTTTTGCCAAGTCTGTGTGTAATGAGTCAGAAGCAGGTGGGGAACTTTCCCAGTCACATAGTCTAAACATTTGGTGGTAGGGGATTTTGTGAAAATCAGGGGAAAAGGTTTTAAATGTTATGAGAGAAAAGATTAGATTAAAATAAGTTAGGAGTAGATTAGGGTTGAAGGAACTCTGAGACAGTAAGCTAAGTTTTAACGTTAGTAGTAAGAGAGAGAGAGAACCGTAATGAATGACACTTTAGAATAGGAAGATCAAGGTAATTGTGGGTACCTTTTGTTATAATCAAAAGGTTTAAAGTTTAGAGGTAGAACTGAAAGGGGGAAAAAGTGACACTAGTGGTGATGGATGGAAGTACAAGTAAAGAGTTCAGAGCTTTGGGAAAACTAGGTTGTTTATAGGAGTCCAGCATCAATTATAGGGGGAAAATACTGTTATTAGGGTTAGGAGAATAATAATTATAATATGCCATTTAGGATGATGACGTTTCTTTCACAGAGAGAGAGATAATTAGGGAGAATATGTGTACTTATCTAGTGAAAGCATTAAAATTTGTTTTGGTTAAGAATTATTGGTTAAAGGGCTATGTAATTTGTAAGGTGACGCTTATAATGGAAGATTTGAAGTCTGTAGAAGTTTCCACAGTCACAGAGGGAGTTAAGGATAAGTTTATTACAGTAGTCACTCCAACAGTGAATAATACACATGGGATATGGGTAGCTTTTCCACTAGAAGGAATTAAGGGTTTTAATTCATCAACTAAATCAACGACGGTAATGGTAACTTTGGAAAGAAATTAATGACTCAGGAGTTTATGTTACGGATGGAGAGGGCTGTCAATGATAGTACGAATAGGATTAAAATAGGAGAGCAGATAGAAACAAAATAGATTAATCTGAAATGGAGAATATAGATTCATCATGGAAGCTGCAGGATGGGGTCTTTTGATTTTGATGACAGAGGGGGGGGGGGTATCTGATCAGTACTGCTCGTTCCTCTGTTGTGAAAATTAGAGATAGATTAACTCATTCTGTAAGGTCAGTGAGGAATCTTGAGGGTTGATGTCTGTTGGGGATGCCAGCCCAAGACGTGTTAGACGGTCGCGCGGCCTCTATCAGGTGTGGGTAAGTCTTATGCTTTGTCATGACTGTGGTGTCGGCAACAGTCATTGACAGATAAAATAATGTAGTTGTCAGAACAGTAGGGTTTAAGTGTTCTTGGGTAAATGGATTACCCTATGGGAATTGTTAGATGGAAAGTAAAGTCAGGTAACAGTGGAAACCTGAAGTATTCAGGTGAACCAGTGAGGATAAAAGTTGTTGTTGTTCTAATAAAACATATGAGGTAAGGGGTATGTTTATGGGAATATCAGAGTGTGATGAGTATAGGATAACCTTGGATAAGTATGACCTTAAGGGTAGTAATGACAAATAATAGGTTACTTTTTATATATCAGGTAGTAAGAAGAGCAGGACTTTGATGGTTAAAAGATTAGCTTTTGACTGACAATGTGACTATGGGAATTTTAGAGATATTTGGTGGGTTTGTGATGATAGAGTATATTCTTACCCTATGGGGGATAGGATGTTGTTACAGGTCAACGTTTAAGCTTCCATATGAGGTTTTTATCATTAAAAGAGGAGTGGTACCAACACAGAAATCTGAAGCTAGGGTTGAAAATGGGGTGAAAAGAGACATGGCTACATGTCATAGTCTTCAAGCCTATCATTGAAGGGTAAGTCTAAGGGAGAAGGGGGGACTTCATTCATGGTATGGTGTAACATTTGGGAAGATAATATTGATAAATATTAGTTATACTTTGAGTCCAGATAGTTCAGATAAGATCACTGGGGTTATAGATGCATTATAAGGGATGTGTTTGGGGGATCTGAGAATTTTTGGTTGCAAGATCAATTAGGCCAGTAGGGGCAGTGATGGGTCAGATTTTAGTTTCAGCTTTGATAACACTGTGATGTTTGTAATTTGTTACTGATCTTTGAGAAAGTTATGATATTGAGATAGGTTGGAGAGTGATGCCTGGAGACAACACTCAGATGCCGGTGTTGACTGGTCCTGATCTGGATAAAGATGGACAAGTGGAACTGATGGATAAATATCATTTTGGATTATTTGATGATTTTTCAAAGTGTTTTTTCAATATTAGTATGATTTTTAGTATGATTTATGAATCAAAGGGGGGAATGGATAATGTGATTCATGCATCATTTATGTATCATTTTTTAAATTCTTAGGTGAAATTGAGGTTTAATTTGAAAGTGGTTGTTTTGCAAAGGATACTGTTTGGTCGTTTCTTTTCTTTTCATTCCAGAAGCATTTGGGGGAACATGTGACTCAAAGACAATATGAAGGGACAATATGACTGGAGGAGATGAAACAAGGAGGGTGTGGCTGATTCCATCATTAACAAGTCCATTGGAAGTCGAGACTACGGAGGAGATGAAGTGTAGTGGACTACATTCCAGTGTCTGCAATGAAATATAGACATATTTGATGTGTAATACATAATTGTGTCATATTCTTAGGTATTGATTTTAGTAGAATGATGTTTGATGTTATTGAATGCAGATGAGGATCTTAGATGCTTTTGTTTATTTCGATGGGGTTTAGGGAAAGGACGTTTAGGCAGGGAGAGATTCCCTTTCAGGTCCTATGGGTTGACCAGCCTGAGAGTGGATGTTTCTGGATAGGATTTTGTTTGCAGGGGAAACATGTGTATTTAATGGCATCATAGTTTCAAATGTATTTACATGGTTTATGAGTTTATCTGGAGTACCGCGGTGGTTGCCTGGGGCAGAGGGACCGTGAGAGAATTTTACTGTCTTGATTGATGGATGGATGGATTTGGAACAAAGGTTGCCAGACAGTTTTTCGCTCTTACACTCCATAGAGATTTCTTCATATGTCATAGTAATGTATTTACACTCCATAGAGATTTCTTCATATGTCATAGTAATGTATTTACACTCCATAGAGATTTCTTCATATGTCATAGTAATGTATTCATACTTCATAAACAGTTGGTCATATGTCATAGTAATGTATTCACACTTCATAAACAGGTATTTCATAGAAAGGTATTTACACTCTAGAGGAGAATGTGTTTGGTTTAATGTTAAAGATACTCAATAAGATAAATGGTTAATAGTCATAATCTTATTCTGTTTGTTTTCGAGACGTTTATTTCGTCTCGAAAGGGGGGAATATCGTATCTGAAGATTATGCCTTTGTTAAATGTTTTGGAGGAACAAAGAATGTTGTTTTATGATCTTAGTTCAAATGTAGCGTTGGGAGGGTGATGCCCCAGGGGAGACTGGTGATTGGCCAGAAGAGGGGAGTCACTCCTCTTTTTGCATTGTTTATAAATAGGGGGTAAACGATGAGACGGCAGAACGGCCATATCAATCTGGGGAGCCGTTCTCCGAGTCTGTATCTATGCTGTAAACTCGTGATTTTAATAAAAGCCTCTAACACGATGCAGCATAGCGGACTTTTTGTTGACAGCAATAATTGCCACCATTCATCATATACGACATCTGACTCAATTCGTGCATTCAATTCGTCGAAGTCACTCGATTGTTCATCTGGTGTATTTGTTCAATTCGTCTGATTCATTTGTTCGTCCTGCTGGTCATTCTGTCTGATTCATTTAAGCATTGGCAACTGCTCATCTGTGTGGGTGATCAGAAAAGAACAAGAAATCCTACGAATAATAGCAGTTTCTGTGTTTATCAGAAGAGGGACTATATTTGAGGTCGCTTATATCTTCTGTCTCTTGTGGGGAGAGGGCGTGCCCAATCTCGCATTAGGAGGAGAATAATAAATGGTGCGTGGATATTCATTGACAAACTGAGTGTTGAAAAATAATGTTACCAGGAGGGGCGTGAGAAAATCCTGTTAGAGGAACAGGTCGCGTGTACCGGTGTGGTTGTATGTCGTCTAGACATTGTGATTTAGGATTATGGTAAAATTGATAATAGTAAAATGATAATGTGACAAGGTTGACATTCCAAATTTGGGCCCTTTTATAGAAGAAAATATTCCTGCAGGTTATACAAACAGGGGCGGTGTGTTCAATAGGGCGATATGGGCGACGCACTGCCAAACGGGAAAAGGAAGGGATTTTTTTTCTAATCAATTATATCACGGCAACAGTAGTTATCAGTGTTCTAATCTGATCTGACTGCCACTAAATGTCCAATCAGGCTAAAGTCGTGCTTCAAATGGCCCCCCCCCCTTTTGGGGCGATTTCAGTCAGGTTGAAAATCGCCCAGAAGTCTGTCATAGACTCCCATGTAAAATCTATTTTTTTCAAATTTCAGAGCTTTCAATACAATCTCTATGGGTTTCTGAGGGCTTGCACTTACGCGCTTTCGTCATACGTAACGTAACCATGAACGTAACTAAGAAAATAGCGGGTAGCAGCGTCTCTGTTGCGACCTGCAGTGTGGCGTTATCTTATGTTTTTAATTTGTACACTTAGTGGCGTTATTTTATGTTTTTAATTTGTACACTTAGTTTACAAACATTCTGCCAACCATGGATTTCCAGTGGTGGGTTTTGGACTGATCTTGTTGATCGTGTACATACCCGCTACGAACGGACTAAATAATGAAAACGCTGCTGGCAGCGGAATCCAATACAGCAGAACAAACTTCCCTTACCCACCACCTTGCTGATTAATGCCCAGTCACTGAGGGGGAAAGCGGATGAGTTGTCAGCGAATCTGCGCTTCCAACACGAATATTGGGAGGCCTGTTTGCTGGCATTTACTGAGACTTGGCTGGATGACAGAGTCCCGGACAGAGAAGTGGAGCCGGCCGGCTTCACCCTGGTCAGAGCGGACCGCGATCTGACAGTCACAGGGAAAATCGATCCTGGTAAGAGAGCGACTCTGTACCCCCGACATTGAACTGCTTTCTGTGTCACTGCGACCTTACTATCTGCCCCGTGAGTTCCCCCAATTGTTTGTTACCGTTGTGTACATTCAACCAAAAGCTAATATAACAAAGGCATCAGAGATTATTTATAATCTGTCACAGAAACTGGAATCCATCTCCCCAGATCAGTCAATAAATGCTTCTGGTATTGACTTATATGCTGCCCCTGTCTTCATGTTGTTGCTGGACATATCTTTTTTAAAATGTGTGTAGGTCACCTAAATCATCAGAAAAATTGCCCCCCCTGAGAATTTTTTCAGGAGCCGCCACTGTATACAAATAGTGATTAGGTATCTTTGAGAATAGCATTGTGTGAATGAGATATGAGAGTGGTATAAATGTGGAAAATAAGTCACAATCTGAAGTTTGAATAATAAGATATAGAAGTACATATGATAATTTGATATAAGTTTGGATAATAAGCTTTGATATAAAATGCAAATCAATTTCTAACATTTTTGACATGCGTTTTTCTGGATTTTTTTGTTGTTATTCTGTCTCTCACTGTTCAAATAAACCTACCATTAAAATTATAGACTGATCATTTCTTTGTCAGTGGGCAAACGTACAAAATCAGCAGGGGATCAAATACTTTTTTCCCTCACTGTATATTAGGAAGAAGAATACCATTAACTGAGGAATATAAAAACTTTCAGCTGAGATCGATAACAGAAATAACAAATTTAGCGGAAGCAAGTGAAGAGTGGCCATATATAGATTGGGCTGGGATAATAGGAAGAAATTGGACAGTACAGAATATTGGAGAAACTCTTGAAGAATTAGCAGATCAAAAAAGGTTGTATTTTATAATAATCCCAATAGATAAACAGGTTGAACCTTGGCTGACACTAGGGGAAGAGCAAGGTTTTGAAAGAGGGAAAATGCAGAGAGGGAAGGCGATAAGGGAACCTCAAATAGAAGTATCTATAGTATTAAAATAAGTTCAGTGGATTAATCCAAAACAAGTGACAATAATATGGGAACAATTAGGCACGAGGAAAACAGTAAGGAAAATATTGTTGACCCTACACCCTAACATGGACACTGAACCAAACCTAAGGATAGCATCAGGGAGACCTAGAATACAGGGAATAGAGATGGCAGGAACACCAGTAGAAATCATGAAGATAAGGTTCCCAGAGAATAAAGAAGAGATTGGAAAGATCTCTGATAAATGGGAAATAAGAACTAGAAAACTAGCAACAAAATGGCCAAAGGAAAGGACGTTTGATGTGACGGTGTGTGAGGAAATGGATACCATAATAAAGAACTATAAAACAGGAGAGAAAGGGGAGAAAAGAAAGAAGAAGAGAGAGACATTTTGAAGATATTCTGGGAGGAAGGAAAGAGCTGGAGAGAGAGCATGGCCAAAGCTAGAAGGATAAAAATGGAAAAGGAGAGAGAACCAAATCCAATTGGCTTAACTGCACCACCACCATACACACAAGGGGGGCAGTATCCTCAGGTCACATGACTAGTCTCAATAACAGGGAATGTAGAGCTAGAAGTTTAAAAAGGGAAGCAGCGGGCTTCCACCCCAAAAAAAGAAAGAGGATCACACTGTTATGAGGGATTGAGGGGCATGTTAACCAGACTGAAAAATGATGGGATAGATGAAGAAGACGGTGATGGACAGAGCGAGTGGGATGATGCAAGTAATAAGGAAGATGAGGAACTAAAACAGTGTGCTGACTCTGAGCAAGAACAGAGAGACAGAGGGACAATTATCACAGCAAGGGGCTACGGGAGGCAAATCTATAGTAACAGAATTAGGTGAGGCACTGCAAGCCCACCTGGAAAAATCAAAAAGAAAATTAAGAAACAGAAGGACAATAAAAAAGCCAGAAAAGTATGGAGCCCAGTATCCCATTTTGGTAAAGGGGGCACAGGTTCACTATGTGCCTTGGGGATGACAGGACCTGGAAGGCCTGGTGACTAGACTGCCAAACATACATGAAGGAGTAGGAAAATGGATTAGAACATTTGAAGAACAAACAATGGGGAAGCTACTGGGGTTGGGAGATTTGAAGGCATTGCTAGCCAGGGTGGTGGGAGTGGCCAAAATGGAGGACCTGTTGCAGGCGGGTGGCCTCATGCAGGCGGTGCGGAGGACGGTACTGGATGGAGTGGCCGTTGACAATTATAGGCCAGGACTATGGCACACTGAGAATAGAGTATCCAGACAAATTAGACCCTAAAGCACTGAGAGGAGAGCCATTGGGGGATAAAGAAAACCCTGCAAATTATCTAGAGGATCAGCTCAAGAGGTAGCGGCAAGAAACAGAAAAAGACCCAGAGGGGGATCCACTGATGACAACACTATTCAGGACATCACTGATGGAGGCAATACCAACGCCTGTCAGAAGTAGACTGGAAGATGTGGTGGGACTAACGTCAAAATCACACAAGGAATTCTGCGACCATGTTATCCACGCAGTGGAAAAATACAGGAAGGACGAACAGAAACTGACAGAGCAGGGGAGAGACATTAAAAGAAAACTGACACAGATGCAGCTGGAAGAGCTGACAAGAAAGGACAAAAAGAAAACACAAGCTCCGGTGATTACTCCGACACCGCCAGAAGAGGGCGCCATGGCACCTGTTCTCCAGGGAGGTTCACAACTACCGCCTCAACCACAAGGCCAAAGAGCTCCTGCCTTACCAGTAGTGAATGTGTACACACAACAACCCCCTGGACTGTGGCAAAACAAAAGTAATGGAAACAGACCCAAGAATCAAGGGCACCGATCACAACAGCAGACACACCAAAATGGTGGACCAGGAGGACTGCCAGGTGTCGGCTTGGGGTGTCATCAATCAGGACATAGAAGAAGGAATTGTCCTGCCAACCAATGGCTGCCTAGGCAACCACAACAGGGTAATTGGCAAAGAAATGACACCAGCTCAGATGCATGGCAACAGTCTCAGACACAGGCTCCACAGGGCCCAGTGAACCCGTGGGGAGGGTCAGCTAGTGGCAGTAACTATGCAGGCTGATGAAGAACCTATGCTGCAGGTTCAGGTGAATCATAGAGGCACACCCATGATGATAGATACTGGAGCAACTTACTCATGTGTAAGTCCAAATTATGCCTCTCACTTCCCCATGTCAGGCAAATACGGAAAGATAGTAGGATTTCCGGGACAAATGCAGCTAATACCTATGACAGTTCCAGTAAAACTAGAAGCATGAGGAAAAGCTACCTGCACACCTATATTAGTATCATAACAAACTCCAGTTAATCTACTAGGGAGAGATGCACTGTGTAGAATGGGCATCCAAATTAAATGCACATCAGAGGGACTAATAATAGATCAGGAAGGTGTACGTCCACAGATGATGATGGCCACAGACAAAACAGCAAATGTGTACTGGATAGGGAACATAGAATCACCAGTACAAGAGGTACTAAAGAAGTGGGGAAAATTTATCAGGGCTGAAATTCCAGAAATGAGATTACCAAAATTAGGCTATCATTGTACACTGCAATATGACCCATATCAAAATAATTTGCTTGAACAACTATGGTTGAGGAAGGCATGGGGTAAATCGGCTTCCATGAGATCGCAATATTTTATAATAGGGAATCAAGGGGCAGCAATGGAAGCACAAGATGCTCCAGGATCTGATATCATACAGACCTGGTTTGAAATACCAGGAACAGAACTTCACATAACATTTTTAGTGGCTGAGGGATATCAGGCAAAAGATCTAGGACCAATGATGAAAAAGGCTAAAAATACACAATGGGTAGAAACATTAATTTTCCAGTCTGTTGACAAAAACCTAATTAAAGTCCTATGCTTTGCAGAACTGATGTGGGAACCACAGGAAGTGGAAATAACTGAGGTGTCAAGGGGTGCTGAAGGTGGGTGTGGTGCATGAATCAAGCGCAGGACGCAGAAGCTCAGTCCAAAAGACTTTAGTGCAATATTCACGTAGAAAATAAGCACAATAAGCCCGAAGGCGAAATAACGGCGCACACAGGCGTCAAACAAACGGCGCACTAACATGTGCGAAAAACCTCTCCAAAACACTGGAGGGAAGTACGTAGCTCCAACACATAACAGAAGAGCAATCACACACAAAGACAAACACACACAACGATAACTAAATAGGACACTAACGAGGACTAACGAGACACAGGTGTACAACATCAAGACAAAACCAAACGAACATGAAACATAGATCGGTGGCAGCTAGTACTCCGGGGACGACGACCGCCGAAGCCTGCCCGAACCAGGAGGAGGAGCAGCCTCGGCCGAAACCGTGACATGAGGAAAGGCAGATGCCAGTAGTTAAAGAAGAAACAAAAAAAGAAAAGCTAAGGAAACAAATGGAAAGTATGATCACAGAAGACTTATGGCCAAAACATGATACAGATGTGGGTTTGGTAAAATCAGCTAATCCAATCTGCATTAAAGTAAAGGCAGACACAAGACCTCCTTGGAAACAGCAATACCCAATGAAACCTGAAGCAGAGGCAGGAATTCAAGCTACAATAGAGGGACTGATAAGTACTGATTAAAACCCAGAGTCTGTAACACACCACTGCTACCAGTACAGGCAGACAAACAGAAGTGGAGACTGGTCCATGACCTGAGAGCAGTGAATTAAGTAGTTCAAGACTACCAAGCAGAGGTACCCAATCCACACACACTGTTAACAAACATTCCACCAGATGCTAAATGGTTCTCAGTGATATACTTATGTGGTGCATTTTTCACTGTACCCTTAGCGGAAGAGAGTAGACACTTGTTTGCATTTACTTACAAAGGTCAGCAATTTACGTACACAAGGATGCCTCAGGGATTTAAGCATTCTCCTCATTTGTTTAATCAAGTGTTAAGAGCTGACTTAGAAGACCTAACATTGGAAGGAACCTTAATACAGTATGTAGATGACTTGCTGGTTTATGCAACCACAATAGAACAATGCCATCAGGATACTGTAAAAATATTGGAAAGGCTTGCAGAAGGAGGACATAAAGTGTCAATCAAGCGCCGTCCACAGGGTATGGAATGGCGTTGCAAAATGGAGTGATAGCCTTCCTTCTTCCAGATTCCTTTTACTCTGTACAAATCTCCCACTTTACCACCACCAAAGCACCCCCAGACCATCACATTCCTCCACCATGCTCGACAGATGGCATCAAGCACTCCTCCAGCATCTTTTCATTTGGTCTGCGTCTCACAAATGTTCTTCTTTGTGATCAAAACACCTCAAACTTCGATTCGTCTTTCCATAAACCTTTTTTTCTAATCTTCCTCTGTCCAGTGTCTGTGTTCTTTTGCCAATCTTAATCTTTTCTTTTTATTTGCCAGTCTGAGATATGTTTTTTTCTTTGCAACTCTGCCTAGAAGATCAGCATCCCGGAGTCGCCTCTTCACTGTTGACGTTGAGACTGGTGTTTTGCGGGTACTATTTAATGAAGCTGCCAGTTGAGGACCTGTGAGGCATCTGTTTCTCAAACTAGACACTCTAATGTATTTGTACTCTTGCTCAGTTGTGCACCGGGGCCTCCCACTCCTTTTTCTATTCTGGTTAGAGCCAGTTTGCGCTGTTCTGTGAAGGGAGTAGTACACAGCGTTGTACGAGATCATCAGTTTCTTGGCAATTTCTCGCTTGGAATAGCCTTCATTTCTCAGAACAAGAATAGACTGATGAGTTTCAGAAGATAGTTCTTTGTTTCTGACCATTTTGAGCCTGTAATCAAACCCACAATTGCTGATGCTCCAGATACTCAACTAGTCTCAATAAGGCCAATTTTATTGATTCTTTATTCAGCAGAACAGTTTTCAGCTGTGCTAACATAATTGCAAAAGGGTTTTCTAATGATCAATTAGCCTTTTAAAATGATAAACTTGGATTAGCAAACACAATGTGCCATTGGAACACAGGACTGATGGCTGCTGATAATGGGCCTCTGTACGCCTATGTAGATATTCCATAAAAAATCAGCCGTTTCCAGCTACAATTGCCATTTACAACACTAACAATGTCTACACTGTATTTCTGATGAATTTGATGTTATTTTAATGGACAATTTTTTTTGCTTTTCTCTCGAAAACAAGACATTTCTAAGTGACCCCAAACCTTTGAACAGTAGTGTATAATTTCTCTTCAAATGACAAGGATTGAAAAGGATTTGCCAATAGATTGTCGACTTGATTCATGATGATGACTGCTTGTCTAGCTTGCTAGCTAAGATTTTGAAAGTATGATGTTGACATGATCAGTCCAATCAAAGCTATGATAGATATAATGTGATTTGATGTCATTTTTACAAGTAGGCCGTCATTGTAAATAGGAATTTGTTCTTAACTGACTTGCTTAGTTAAATAAAGGTTAAATATATAGGCAGATGTGTCTATATGTTTCAATCCAGAATCTCATTCTTAACGCATACCCTTGGTAATGAATATATTAAAAAGTCTATAGAATGGGTTGACTGTGGTATGTCATACCTTCACAGGTTTGGGAAGATCTGCTAACGTGGGTGATGGATGGGAGACAGCCCATCGACTGGACAGGCCCAAAAACCTGGAGGTAACATCAGAGCTCACAATTTGGCACATAGAACTGGGTGGTGTTCAGCAGGAGGCTGCTGAGGGGAGAGCGGCTCATAATAATGGCCAGAAATGGAATGGCATCACACTCAAGGAAACCATGTATTTGATACCATTTCCCTTATTCCGCTCCTGCCATTACCACGAGGTTACCACGAACCTCTTGTGACAGGGAGGTTTTACCTGAAATTGTCCAATGAGAAACACTCATCTTGTTTTCCATTTCAAAACGTTTTGCTATGTTGTGCCCTACTGAACACTACCCCCGAGGAGGAGCGGCAGTATGTAAATGGCAGGTGGAGCAGCGATCCGGGAAACATGTGGTAGGTGCTTCTGCCCCTCCAGAAAGTATGTCCACCATTTTCCTAGAATTCCCTCCATTTGATTCAATGCCTGGGCCTGTCAGAGTTCTGATCTAGGATCAGTTGAGCCTTTTAGATCAGAATAAATAAGATTACATGGACATGGGGGAAGTGATCCTAGATCAGCACTCCTACTGAGACTTTGTCAATATGGGCCCTGTTCATTTTCATCCAGAATTGTTCAACATCTTAATCAATTCAGTATTTAAATGTCCATATTCCAGACAGGTGGAAAGATGGCAAATATGTGTGTTTCAAATCGTATTAGTTAGGTAAACAATATTGAATGTGTATAATGACTAAATCAAATCAGGTCTTGGCAAATGTAAGGAGGATATCTGTCTTATCTGTGAGAGGTGTTGCTCATTACACTTCACTCTCTAATGTATTTGAATCGTCCAAGTGTCTGTGAAAGTGCAACGTCATCGAAGTCGACAGTCGATCCAGCTAACTTATTTTTCTCCTCATGCAATTGCACCAGAATTCTGCTTCATTACCAAAACAACTCCTAGCCTACAACCAGTGATAACAATAACTATGCCTAACGTCAACAGTAAAACACATCAGTTTGCCTAGTCAGTTTGACACATCAGTTTACCTAGTTACATTTGTGCACTGTAAACAGGAAAATAATACTGTACTTTTCCATTTGTATAAATGTTTTCCCACATTCATAGCGCTATGTAGCCTAGGCCTATCACCACAAAAGTGTTTTGTCTTTGTTAGGTCACAGCATCACGTGATAATGTAGGCAGCAGGACTTGAAATCCTTAACAGTGGACATTTGCATTCATGGCTCATTTCACCACGAAAGTATGGATGAAGACAAGGTAGGCCTAACTAAATATGTGAGATTTTCAGAACTGGCTCATTAGATCATGATTAGGCTACAATATAGGCCTAGGTACTAAAAATCCCTGAAAGTAAATCAGATGAGCTACCCTATCAATGTAGCCTAACATTTATTTTACCATGTATGCGATAATCAGATGGAAGTAGACCGAATTGAAACAGCCTAGCTAGGTACAGTATCTTTGCAACATTGAGTTGCCTTTTGTTACAGACAGGTAGGTACATACTGCCATCTAGTGGATAGGCTATAGCGAGATTTACGTGCCTATAACCTGCAATATTTGTTTCATTTTTAAGACGGTTTGAAATGATTTTTATTGGAGAGAAGAAATATGACAAAGATTTATATTCAACATTTTGTTTTAAAAGGTTTGCTGTCATGTGTAGCCTGATCATCATTATCAATATCAAATTATAGGTCTAGCCAGGTTTGTCTATAAGGAAAAATAAAGAAAACAGGTAGCCTATTTCAGATTTAACCTTGAATCTCCTATTTCATGTGGATGAAGCTGGTGTTTCTGTGATGCTGAAGACACTGACATAGTAAAACTGTATAGGAAATGGGCCTAACTGCTATTTAGCATAGTCCTATTTATGTATTTGTTAATCTGGATAGCCCTTTCTTCCCCATTCATTTGAGTAAACATTTTCAGTGTAGCCTACCCAGTGAGTTTACTAAACTTCCAAAGATATGCTTAACAATATGGTAGTCTAAGTGCATGTGTTCTGGTGGGCTGCTGATAATAATGGGGTCTGATTGTAAAGCAGGTTTGGAAAAAGCTTTCCAAAGCTTTTGGGTTTGTCTGAGGTTTTGGGTTTGATGATGACCGCTTCCGAGTATATTACTCGCTAATGTTCAGTCTCTGGACAATAAAGTAGACAAGCTCAGGGCGAGGATCTCCTTCCAGAGAGACATCAGGGACTGTAACATACTCTGTTTCACGGAATCATGTCTCTCTCCGGATATAATGTCCATGTCCATACAGCCAGCTGGGTTCTCAGTACATCGCGCAGACAGGAATAAAGAACTCTCCGGGAAGAAGAAAGGAGGTGGTGTATGTTTCATGATTAACTCCTCGTGGTGTTATTGTGATAACATACAGAAACTCAAGTCCTTTTGTTCACCCGACCTAGAATACCTCACAATCAAATGCCGACCGTATTACCTCCCAAGAGAATTCTCTTTGGTTATAGTCACAGCCGTGACTATTCCCCCTCAAGCCGATACCACGATGGCCCTCAAGGAACTATACTGGACTTTGTGCAAACTGGAAACCACTTTTATTGTAGCTGGGGATTTTAACAAAGCAAATTTGAGGAAAATGCTATCGAAGTTCTATCAACACATTGACTGTAGTACTCGCACTGCTAAAATGCTCAACTACTGTTACTCCCCCTTCCGAGATGACTACAAGGCCCTCTCCCGCCCTGCCTTCGGCAAATCAGATCACAACTCCATTTTGCTCCTCCCTTCCTATAGGCAGAAACTCAAACAGGAAGTACCCGTGCTAAGGTCTATTCAACGCTGGTCTGACCAATCGGAATCCATGCTTCAATATTGTTTTGATCACGCGGACTGGGATATGTTCCGGGTAGCCTCTGAGAATAACATTGACGTATACACAGACATGGTGACTGAGTTAATCAGAAAGTGTATAGGGATGTTGTTCCCACTGTGACTATTTAAACCTACCCAAACCAGAAACCGTGGATAGATGGCGGCATTCGTGCAAAACTGAAAGCGCAAACCACCGCATTTAACCATGGCAAGGTGACTGGGAATATGGTTGAATACAAACAGTGTAGTTATTCCCTCCGTAAGGCAATCAAACAGACAAAACGTCAGTACAGAAACAAAGTGTAGTCGCAATTCAACGGCTCAGACACGAGACGTATGTGGCAGGGTCTACAGACAATCACGGATTACAAAGGGAAAACCAGCCACGTCTCAGACACCGACGTCTTGCTCCCGGACAAGCTAAACACCTTCTTCCCCCGCTTTGAGGATAACACAGTGCCACCGACGCAGCCCAATCTCGTGGCCAACGTGAGTAAGACATTTAAGCATGTTAGTCCTCAGACCATACGCAGACCAGCTGGCTGGATTGTTTATGGACATATTCAATCTCTCCCTATCCCAGTCTACTGTCCCCACTTGCTTCAAAATGTCCACCATTGTTCCTGTACCCAAGAAAGCAAAGGTAACTGAACTAAATGACTATCGTCCCGTAGCACTCACTTCTATCATCATGAAGTGCTTTGTGAGGCTAGTTAAGGATCATAACACCTCTACCTTACCTGACACCCTAGACCCATTTCAATTAGCATACCGCCCCAATAGATCCACAGACGATGCAATCGCCATCGCATTGCACACTGCCCTATCCCATCTGGACAAGAGGAATACCTATGTAAGAATGCTGTTCATTGACTATAGCTCAGGCTTCAACACCATAGTACCCTCCAAGCTCATCATTAAGCTCGGGGCTCTGGGTCTGAACCCCGCCCTGTGCGACTGGGTGCTGGACTTCCTGACGGGCCACCCCCAGGTGGTGAAACAACACCTCCACTTTGCTGATCCTCAATACAGGGGCCCCACAAGGGTGCGTGCTCAGCCCCCTCCTGTAACACCTGTTCACCCATTACTGTGTGGCCACACACGCCTCCAACTCAATCATCAAGTTTGCAGACGACACAACAGTAGTAGGCCTGATTACCAACCATAACTAGACAGCCTACAGGGAGGAGGTGAGGGCCCTGGCGGAGTGGTGCCAGGAAAATAACCTCTCCCTCAACGTCAACAAAACGAAGGAGCTGATCGTGGACTTCAGGAAACAGCAGAGGGAGCACGTCCTTATCCACATCGACGGGACCGCAGTGGAGAAGGTGAAAAGCTTCAAGTTCCTTGGCGTACACATCAAAAAAATAATTGTGTTTGACCAGATACAATTATATTTTACAGTAAACAAATTGACAAGAAACTTTCAGCATGCTTATAGAGAAGGACATTCAACAAGCACAGCACTTACACAAATGACTGATGATTGGCTGGGAGAAATTGATGATAAAAGATTGTGGGGGCTGTTTTGTTAGACTTCAGTGCGGCTTTTGACATTATCGATCATAGTCTGCTGCTGGAAAAATGTTTGTGTTATGGCTTTACTACACCTGCTATATTGTGGATACAGTTACCTGTCTTACAGAACACAGAGGGTGTTCTTTAATGGAAGCCTCTCCAACATAATCCAGGTAGAATCAGGAATTCCCCAGGGCAGCTGTCTAGGCTCATTACTTTTTTCAATCTTTACTAATGACATGCCACTGGCTTTAAGCAAAGCCAGAGTGTCTATGTATGCGGATGACTCAACACTATACATGTCAGCTACTACAGCGACTGAAATGACTGCAACACTTAACAAAGAGTTGCAGTTAGTTTCAGAGTGGGTGGCAAGGAATAAGTTAGTCCTAAATATTTCTAAAACTAAAAGCATTGTATTTGGAACAAACCATTCACTAAACTCCAAACCTCAATTACATCTTGTAATAAATAATGTGGAGATTGAGCAAGTTGAGGTGACTAAACTGCTTGGAGTAACCCTGGATTGTAAACTGTCATGGTCAAAACATATTGATACAACAGTAGCTAAGATGGGGAGAAGTCTGTCCATAATAAAGCGCTGCTCTACCTTCTTAACAGCACTAGCACTATTAACAAGGCAGGTCCTACAGGCTCTAGTTTTATCGCACCTGGACTACTGTTCAGTTGTGTGGTCAGGTGCCACAAAGAGGGACTTTTGCAATTGGCCCAAAACAGGGCAGCACGGCTGGCCCTTGGATGTACACAGAGAGCAAACATTAATAATATGCATGTCAATCTCTCCTGGCTCAAAGTGGAGGAGAGATTGACTTCATCACTGCTTGTGTTTGTGAGAGGTGTTGACATGTTGAAAGCACCGAGCTGTCTGTTTGAACGACTGGCACACAGCTCAGACACCCATACATACCCCACAAGACATGCCACCAGAGGTCTCTTCACAGTTCCCAAGTACAGAACAGACTATGGGAGGCGCACAGTCCTACATAGAGCCATGACTACATGGAACTCTATTCCACATCAGGTAACTGATGCAAGCAGTAGAATCAAATTAAAAAAACAGATAAAAATGCACCTTATGGAACAGCGAGGACTGTGAAGCAACACAAACATAGGCACAGACACATGCATACACATGATAACATATGCTCTATACACACACGTACACATGGATTTTGTGTTGTAGATATGTGGTAGTGGAGTAGGGGCCTGAGGGCACACACTTAGTGTGCTGTGAAATCTGTTATGAATGTATTGTATTGTAATGCCTTAATTTTGCTGGACCCCAGCTAATGGGGATCCATAATAAATACAAATACAAATACTGACAATCTGAAATGGTCCACCCACACAGACAGTATGGTGAAGAAGGCGTAACAGCACCTCTTCAACCTCAGGAGGCTGAAGAAATTTGGCTTGGCACCTAAGACCCTCACAAACATTTACAGATGCACAATTGAGAGCATCCTGTCGGGCTGTATCACCGCCTGCTACGGCAACTGCACCGCCCGCAACCACAGGGCTCTCCAGAGGGTGGTGCGGTCTGCCCAACGCAGGACACCTACAGCACCCGATGTCACAGGAAGGCCAAAAAGATAATCAAGGACATCAACCACCCGAGCCACGGCCTGTTCACCCCGCTACCATCCAGAAGGCGAGGTCAGTACAGGTGCATCAAAGCTGGGACCAAGCAACTGAAAAACAGCTTCTATCTCAAGGCCATTAGACTGTCAAAGAAAACCTTTGTTTGCAATTACAGAGATCATACGTTTCCTGTAGGTCTTGACCAGGTTTGCACACACTGCAGCAGGGATTTTGGCCCACTCCTCCATACAGACCTTCTCCAGATCCTTCAGGTTTTGGGGCTGTCGCTGGGCAATACGGACTTTCAGCTCCCTCCAAAGATTTTCTATTGGGTTCAGGTCTGGAGACTGGCTAGGACACTCCAGGACCTTGAGATGCTTCTTACGGAGCCACTCCTTAGTTGCCCTGGCTGTGTGTTTCGGGTCGTTGTCATGCTGGAAGACCCAGCCACGACCCATCTTCAATGCTCTTACTGAGGGAAGGAGGTTGTTGGCCAAGATCTTGCGATACATGGCCCCATCCATCCTCCCCTCAATACGGTGCAGTCGTCCTGTCCCCTTTGCAGAAAAGCATCCCCAAAGAATGATGTTTCCACCTCCATGCTTCACGGTTGGGATGGTGTTCTTGCGGTTGTACTCATCCTTCTTCTTCCTCCAAACACAGTGAGTGGAGTTTAGACCAAAAAGCTCAACTTTTGTCTCATCAGACCACATGACCTTCTCCCATTCCTCCTCTGGATCATCCAGATGGTCATTGGAAAACTTCAGACAGGCCTGGACATGCGCTGGCTTGAGCAGGGGGACCTTGCGTGCGCTGCAGGATTTTAATCCATGACGGCGTAGTGTGTTACTAATGGTTTTCTTTGAGACTGTGGTCCCAGCTCTCTTCAGGTCATTGACCAGGTCCTGCCGTGTAGTTCTGGGCTGATCCCTCACCTTCCTTATGGTCATTGATGCCCCACGAGGTGAGATCTTGCATGGAGCCCCAGACCGAGGGTGATTGACCGTCATCTTGAACTTCTTCCATTTTATAATAATTGCGCCAACAGTTGTTGCCTTCTCACCAAGCTGCTTGCCTATTGTCCTGTAGCCCATCCCAGCCTTGTGCAGGTCTACAATTTTATCCCTGATGTCCTTACACAGCTCTCTGGTCTTGGCCATTGTCGAGAGGTTGGAGTCTTTTATACAGGTAACGAGTTCAAACAGGTGCAGTTAATACAGGTAATGAGTGGAGAACAGGAGGGCTTCTTAAAGAAAAACTATCAGGTCTATGAGAGCCGGAATTCTTACTGGTTGGTAGGTGATCAAATACTTATGTCATGCAATAAAATGCAAATGAATTACTTAAAAATCATACAATGTGATTTTCTGGATTTTTGTTTTAGATTCCGTCTCTCACAGTTGAAGTGTACCTATGATAAAAATTACAGACTTTGTAAGTAGGAAAACCTGCAAAATCAGCAATGTATCAAAAACTTGTTCTCCCCACTGTATGTGTATGTGACCAATAACATTTGATTTGATTTTGATTTGACTAATTAATAGAAGTGTAAAACAGTGATGAGAGAAAAGTAGATCATACATGTCGTACCAAAATAAATCCACAAGAGGGCAACATAGGCTACATAGCAAAAGCAGGACAAAAGTAAAAAAATTAATAAAAAAGATGTTCGCCAAGCTCCCCACCAAAAAATTTAAATACAATTGTGATGTCATAATGGTGGTCTAACATTCCATAATATAGTTACAGTCAAATATTGCCACACATTTTGCCGTCAATCATAACTCGACTTGAACGAAACCAACAGATATATGTGGTCCTCTGTAGCTCAGCTGGTAGAGCACGGTGCTTGTAACGCCAAGGTAGTGGGTTCAATCCCCGGGACCACCCATACACAAAAATGTATGCACGCATGACTGTAAGTCGCTTTGGATAAAAGCTTCTGCTAAATGGCATATTATTATTATTTATTATATATGAGATATAAAATACGTTAATATGGATGAAGAAAAGGTAAGCTAAATGACTTCATGAAATATTGGGCAATGTAAAAAATGTAATAGTAATCTAAGCGGGCATTTGCTTGAACATATTGCAACAAAAAAATCTAGGCCTACAATTTTCGCAGTCAATCCCAATCATCAACTTAGCTCCGATATGGCTGTGTAGCTTTATTGATATGATGTCCTTTTCAGGTATGTAATCAGACATTGACCTATTGGAATTCTTGAATTCTTGCAGGAAGTAAAGAGGGATGATGATGATGATCCTCAGAGTAAGGGGAAAGGTTGTTGAGGAATAACCGGTGGCCCAGCACAAAATGGAGGCCAAGAAAAGGAAAAGGAAGATTAGTGCCAAGAGGTCAGGGGAACAGGGCACTGACAACGATGCAGGTCAGAGATTTAGGCCTATACCATAGGTTCTCTATATCTGTCTGTGATGTGCAGCTTGGCATCTGTTTTCAATGAAACTGTAGTCTAATTGTAGTCAAATAGTGTAGTCAGTAAGAAAGGTTACATGGATGGTTTTATTCAAGTAGTCCTATAAAACAATTATATTATATCAGAGCATAGTATTGAGAGAGAAACATATAGATTTCTCTGAAATGTTCTTGTACTTTCTCAACGGCACTCACATCTTTAGGATTCAGGAATAAACACCTGGACAGAGGATCTGTAATCAGTTGACCATGAAAGACTGGAGCTCATCGAGGAAGTGAAGTGTATGGTGAAGGAGATGTGTAGGAGTGGCACAAGGGCTGGCGGTTTCAGGTCCAGCACACGCTCTTCTAAGAGGTAGGTTCCCCACAAGGTTTTAATGTGTGTGTGTGTGTGTGTGTGGATATTCCTGAACAATCATTTCTTGTCACGAGAATTTCTATCTCTAATTAATCAAACTTAATGCTCTGAATAATTCCCAGAGGGTGTAAGGCTCTGGTTTAATCATGAATTAAACAAAGGTCCACAAGCGGTTATAATGATAACCCTAACATTAAACCTTATCACATAATCAAACAACGGCACAACCTTAAACTCATATGGGGCGGCAGGTAGCTTAGTGGTTAAGTGCGTTGTGCCAGCAACCGAGAGGACGCCGGTTCCAATCCCCAAGCCGACCAGGTGAAAAATCTGTCGATGTGCCCCTGAGCAAGGCACTTAACCCTAATTGCTCCTGTAAGTCGCTCTGGATAAGAGCGTCTGCTAAATGACTAAAAATGTAAATATTCTCTACTTTCTCACCCATGACTTACGTTTCGGTGAGATAGTTCATACGTATATATTGTTAGAAATGTATAGGTACCTCTCAAATAATCGCATCCTGGTGTTTTTAGCCAATTCTTAATCGACACAAATCACTTCTTCAAACATTTTACCCGTGGAACCAAAAATAGACTGTCATTTCCCGTACACTGCCCTTTCCTTTATCTCTGCAGTCGCGATGGTTATGACCTGTTTTGTTACAGTATTTACACGGGGCCTCACACTCTCTAGCAAAATGACCTTCCTTGTTACAGTTAAAGCACTTCCTCTTATCTCCTCCCCTATTCTGCCTCCCTGATTTATTATAGCTATCTAATCGCTTCAACTCTGTGTTTAAATTCTCTAGTCTTTCCCGACTCTCCAAAAGCCATACTCTCGCTGTCTCTAGCCCCTCCCCTCGCTGTTTCTTCAAATCCGTTTCGCAATTTACATGCATCTGCCTAATCATAGCCTCTAATTTCTCTACATCGAGATGCCCAATAAATCCATACCTCTTCTCCCAAATGGATCCATGATACATATTTCTTTGAACACTTCCTAACAAATATCTTTCATCCCCCGTTAATTCTCTGACCTCTTTAGAATATTTATTTCCCATGGTAGAAAAAGAAGAAATCCCCCCATTTAGTAATAATTCAATCAATAATTATTTTATTTGGGACTTATTATTTGGTGCGACTTTTGAGTAAATGTTATGATCAGCTTTTTTAATCAACCATTTAAATTATTCAACCCGTAACCCAGAGTTTTTTAAGACCCCCATTTCATGAAACGGATGGGACAACCACTTTTTTTTCTTACGCGACCTATTTTAGTCCCTTCCTTGAAACAATTATCACATATTTCGATGGATCATTAGGTCTCACACGTATACAACCTTATACGATTTTTTGCTAACACTATCCGTAACCCAGAGGTCGTAACTGCTCTAGTTTTATGAAATAGACAGAGTTAGAGCAAATCCCCAGTTGTTTATGACTCTTGACTTGTTTAATGTATCTATCTCACACGATGATAATTATCTCCCTTCCTGTTTATATTGTAAAGACTGTATCTTGTACAATCTCAATATTAACTAGTTTATTTTGGTATAGGCCTATTACCTAGAGTCATTTTCAGACCCCCCTTCCTTCCTTTATACCCTTATGAGATTTTGGTAACTTCTCTGCCCTTCACAACAATTACTCTTCTTGAACAAGTTCAAATAATTTCACCAAAATCCATGAATAAAAATTACTGACCTTATTCTTGCACTTGGGATATAAATGCTTTTTCAGATCTCGTCAACATCTTTATCGTTCATAAGGTTCATCACCGGCCTGTTTATAACCTTAACGTCAAAGGCCAGGTCTATTCTATACGGATGCTATCATCCGCCCGTGCACGGTTTTCGGTGTCCTCAGAACGATAAAGACGTATTTTGAGCTCCGCTTGAAGGACCATTTGTCACGAGAATTTCTATCTCTAATTAATCAAAGTTAATGCTCTGAATAATTCCCAGAGGGTGTAAGGCTCTGGTTTAATCATGAATTAAACAAAGGTCCACAACCGGCAAGAATGATCTGTATGTTTAATCATGGAGAGCTCTGCCGCCAAAAAACACATATACAGCTTTTATACCCCTTGACACACAAAGGCACGTTGCTCCGCCCACCTTTAGGAGGCCTTTAACCAGTTTCTCAGTACCCTTCACCCTGGAATGTTTGTCTCAGCAGTTTCTAACTCACCCCCTCTGTTAGTGGGTTTATAATGATAACCCTAACACAGTTCACACAGTCATCACCAGTATTGGGGTTAACAATTTTAGTCATAATCATAATTCCTCTATCATTTCTCCATTGAAATTCACAAATGTCTCAGCTTTCTAGCAGGTGCGTTTCACACCATCTAATGCAGTGCAAAAGGTTGTATCAACATTTACATGTTAGTCATTTAGCAGACGCTCTTATCCAGAGCGACTTACAGTTAGTGCATACATTATTTTTTATTTTTTCATACTGGCCCCACATGGGAATCCAACCCACAACCCTGGCGTTGCAAACGCCATGCTCTACCAACTGAGCTACATCCCTGCCGGCCATTCCCTCCCCTACCCTGGGCCAATTGTGCGCCGCCCCATGGGTCTCCCGGTCGCGGCCAGTGCCTTAGACCACTGCGCCACTCGGGAGACATCAACCCACATTATTTGAGCAGATTTTAATTAATGATGGTGAAAAAAGAAAACAAGCACAAATGTAAATTATATTTAGAATACTAGACTACAGATTTCGATCTTAATCGTTTGTCACAGAGAATTTTCCTGCTGCATCAGAAAATTCTAAGGAGCCTGGTGAGTCCCTGAAAAAGAGCAGTTCTCTTTCTCTCCATGCGGGGGCAGTCGAGTCATTGGGATCAGGGATTGCTATCAAAATACTTTTCTCTCTCGCTCGCTCAAACGCTAGTCCTATGTCCTATTACTGCAACATTCCAATGTACAAAAATGTTTTATATAGCTTAATAACACAAGATAGATATTGGTATCCACTAGGCTACGACATACAAGTGTCAAGTGTATCCTAAGGTCAAAACTGAGTTCAATTGTGGCCTGAGCTGGTCTAGTGGTTAGGACCGCTGCCTTCTGAATGCACATATGTCAGCATTGGATTTGATTCCTTCCCATGCCCTTTTGGCACAAAGAACACAATCCACTTGATTTATTTACACATTTCAAATATGGACAGTCCAGGGATATTTTACCCCTGATCTTGATAAGTAATGACTATACCAGACACTTTTGAATAACATAAATAGGAAAGATAAAATAGTAACATTAGGCTACACCAACATTAGTTTCCATTTATACAAAGTGTCGGGCAAATTGCCACAATAGAGTCGCCATGATAAACAATGAAATACTTTATTTCTATTGTATGGAAAGTTTGTCAAATAGATAAATCGCCCTTAGTCAGTTCAAAAAGTTGTTCTGATTACTATACCAACCAGAGGGCAAACATATCTTGAAACTTTGGTTGCAAGCAGGACTGTAGTACTGACATCATCTTTTAGGGAGTGGTAATGAGGTGACCAATAATGGTTGCAATTGAGATCGGCTGTGCGGGGGAATTTAGTGCATATTGATGGTTTAACGAGACATCAGCTGCCAATAATCAATGGTTGTAATAGACCCCTTGTTATTTGATTGTATTCAGTAGACTACCTGTTAGCCTATCCATTGTCACATAATGGCTACAGTGTATCCCTGGGTGAGTTGATGAGCTGATTTGGGCCATCAGTTGATTGACAGGTACTGTAGGCCTGCTGTAGAACGATAAACTTTCCTCCAGTGTAGATGCTCATCCATGTTTTATAGTTAGGCTATGTATAATTTGTCAATATACTGTAGTTCTGGTCTTTGGTGTGGATTGAAAGCTTGTATTGTGTGGCATTAATATTCCATTTTGTAAAGCTGTGACGAAACGATTTGAGCCTATCCAAAGACGATTTGATTAAGCCGAGACACTTTTCTTTGATGTGTACATTTTCAGACTATTCATTTTCCGTCTTGAAATGTTTTAACTAATTAACTTATGGTCCTAATGTAGGATCAGGCTGGTCACTATATCGTCCAGCACTGGACACAAACTCAAGAGGCTCATGAGCCTTCCCCAAACTATAACCTTAACCACTCTGAATTAATGCCTAAACTGTTAACCTTTGAGTTGTTTCTGTTTCAACCCTGTAACCATGCGCCATTAACCCTGTAACTACGCTGAAAAAAATAGACATTCATCCATGAGTCAAAGGTCAGTGGGCCAGATTCGAACCCATGCTGACTGGCATAATGTATGCTGGGGTCAGTGGCTGTATCCACTGGACCACACAGGCACTGAGAAAATCAAGAATGTATTCTGCCTATTATTTGCCTACAACATATAATAAAACAATTGATCTATAAAAACGGATTTGGCCTAACGAATAATACATCTACCCCTACAAATGCTGTCCATAAGAATTCACACGAGACATGCTGAGGCCTGCACGTAACCTACATAAGGCTGTAGCTCAGTTGGTAGAGCATGGTGCTTGCAACGCCAGGGTTGTGGGTTCATTTCCCACAGGGGGCCAGTATGAAAAATTTATGCACTCACTAACTGTAAGTCGCTCTGGATAAGAGCATCTGCTAAATGACTCAAATGTAAATAAGGTACAATGTAGGACGGTGTGCATTGTATGCAAACACAGCTTCCAGCTGCACCCTGGCAGCAATTCTAAGTATTTCTTCAGATATTAAAATCCTCCTGCTACAGGATTATTGTCCTCCTGTGATGAAAAGGGTCAATTTAAGATCCAAAATCTGTAACAATGTTTGTTGGATTTGTTTGCAAATAACTTATCAGTAAGAGATTACTTGTTCATTTGGAATTTCCCAGAGCTCAGCGAAAGTCCAGCTAGGGATGTTAAGAGGACAGTATCACCAGCAGTGTCCAGGAGCAACTGTCTGACCATGAGATCCTGTCCTCTTGCCCACCTGAGCTGACTTTTGGCCTTATCAATGAGGTGTTGAACAGCTCAACTCGGCCCTCTCTGTGACCATCAGAAGAACCCTTTCAGCGCGGTCATCCCCTTTTGCCTCTAGTACTCAGGCAACTGTACAGATGGTCAACATGGTCCAGAGGTGTTGTGATGATCACACAAATCCAGTGGACCAATTATATGTTGAGTCCTGCATTCCACCTGCAACAGAGGAGCTGATGACTATTTTTGAAGACATGTTGGATGAATTGAAAAAAGAAGATCAGGAATCGGCTAAGCTGCTTTGAGAAGTGGCTGTGAAAGTTTAAATGTTGGCATCTGGCAGTGCTCTTGCAGTGGAGCACCTGGATGCTGAAGACTCTCCTGTTCCAGAGGACCTGAACATACATTGCAAGGCACTGGTGAAAAACCATGACACTCTGTCAAGTGCCAAGTTCCAGACCAAAGCCTCAAAGGCTGTGAGTGAGGTTATAGTGAGAAGGTTCAAAAGCGTTACCTCTGGTTTGGTTCAAACTTCCCCTACATTTAGTGCCACTCCCAGCTTAATGAATACGTCTGGCCCATCTGACAGGATCCTTGATTCTGTGGCCCCTGGGCTCATACAGACAAATATGGATTCTGAGGCGTCTAAAATAATTGACAACTTTGATGATGATGTCAAAGACATTGTGAAGGAAGCTGAATTAGATCAGCCAACAAGCACCCAGAGAGATCCCCAAGTGGGACGTTGTATGTCAAAGCGGAAACCATTCCACGCAGCTCGTAGACTCTTTGGCATTCTTCAGGCAAAGCTCAAATAATTATTCTTCCGAATGAATGGAGCTACAGTCCAAGGGGAATAATTTCTGGAGACAATGGACTCCAGTGCTGTACTTCTGGAGCATGCTGGCTCTAGTGTTCTGCCTGGTTCAACCCTGAACTCTTCTTCACCAAGTAGGAGTGAATCTCCTGTAGCAGAACTCAGCTCATCTTCTCTGTCTGGTAGAAAGGATTCAGCTACCTCTGTAGCAGAGGAAACACTAGAGCAACCTGAATCCAGATCAGATCATACTCAGAACTGAATCACTCCTCTTCTCAGTAAGAGTTAGGCAAAACTGCAAGAGGTCAACTCAGCTGGTCTTGGTGCTCTACACAATTGTCAGAGTGAGAACTTGTAACCTTTACTGGCTTTCTATGATCCAAACCTAGAGCCCTGCACCAAAAAGGTATTATCTCAGATTGTGGCCATGTACAGGTCAGAGGTGGCAGATTTAGAATGCACATCATCTGTTGCAGAGAGTTCCTCTTACAACTCCCTTGAAATCAGTTACTTTTTGGGCAATTTCATGTCTTACCTAGAAGACATGTCTGTGTCCAGTTCCTCATCATTGGAGGAATTAAGTGGTACTCCATCTTCCATCATCGAGAAGCTCTCAAGTGAAGGCGACTAACAAGGTCAGAAAAATACTGACCAAATCAGTCAGTAGCTCACCCAGATCGAGCAAGTCAGCATCTCTCCACCAGACAGATTCTCAAAGGTCGCCAGCAACATCAGGCACAGAGACATGCATACACACGATAACATACACTCTATACACACACGTACACATGGATTTTGTGTTGTAGATATGTGGTAGTGGAGTAGGGGCCTGAGGGCACACACTTAATGTGCTGTGAAATCTGTTATGAATATATTGTAATGTTTTTTTAAATGTATAACTGCCTTATTTTTGCTGGACCCAAGGAAGAATGGGGATCCATAATAAATACAAATACAAACCATTACCTTGAAGCATACAGCTGCAGCTGCTTTTGAAATGGTTGGATCAATTGCGAACGACATGAAGAGCCTTTTCTCTCCCACAGTCTTCTACTACTACTCTATGGCACGCAGACTCTATGCTTCAAGAGTGCGATGAGAAACTCTCCAAAGCCACTGAGGCCACACCCGAAGACTCTGTTGTGAAAGTATCTGAGAAGAAGATCTGGACAACTGTGAAGACTGTTTACTACTACAATCTGAAGACAAAGATGATAAACTATTTCACACTGGAAAAACAAGCCAAAGCATTGATGGCACAAGCCAAAGAAACCCTCTGCCATATTCTGGTTTCCATTCAGAAAGAGCTGTCAAAATCTGACCAAATGGTGACAGCAGGAGAGCTTTCACAAATAGAGAATGTGGTTAAAATGATGCTGGAGGACATTAAGAAAGTAAGCAGTGATTGTGGTGAGGAACTGGTCTTGCGAGAGCCACAACAACCTTTTTCCTCTTTGTCAACGTTATCAGTTAAATTAACGTCATTAGCCAAATCAACATCTTCAACCAAATCAAGGAAGTCAGAGTGGAAATTTGCGCTCCCTGGCACTCCCATCCCTTCTGAATTACCCGAGAGTACTCCTCTGCCCATTGTGAGATACTCAGTCATCGACATGAGCAAATCCACTAAGCAGGAAAAGTTGGTGTGTGATGCCAGGAAGTCCATGTCTGCTATAGCAGATACCATGAAGGAAGTATATCCAGAGGAAGATGGGCAGGTTACATCTCACGTGATCTGACAGCTGGGATAGCTAGATTGGAGGAGCTCATATCTCAGGGGAGGATTAGTGCTCTCTCCTGTGATCTTACTCACCAAGTCAATCGCATCATTTCTGACAGCAACTTAACCCCTCTGATTTTGACAGTGGCGGCCGGAAAAAGTGCATCAGATACGGTCCTTACTGAAGAGGAAGGAGGACAAGAAGGTGGGGAAGGCCACAGCTTACGAGCTGGTTCAGCTGTTTGCAGAGGAGTCTGTGAAGCACCTCTTGCTTCCTAGCCTTCATTCTCTTCAATGACTTTGGCTCAGGGAGTCAGTGTGTCGGCACGCAAGTCCGAAGATAGGATGTCATGCACTTCTTCCACATCAATATTTAGTGACACAGTTAGTGTGTTTACTAAAGTTATGGTAAGCCAGGTCACCGACTCTGTGGTTTCTGATACTCAAAGCAGAGGGTCATCTCCAACCAAGAGATCAGAATCTCTCCTAGATCTCTGACAGATGTCACTGACCTTGGCAGTTTATTGAGTGGCAATTCTTTCCCCTCAGCTGTCTCTCTCCCGTGTCAGTGAGACCTCCGCTGTAGCACGACACATTAGGGCCAACATAGATGAAGAGAAAGAGGATACCACCAGTCATTCTGGTCTAGCTCAGAACATTGTTGGTGATCAGATTACAACCAGCCCAGATGTTGTCAAAGATGCCTCGTCTCCAACCTCATCCTCTGACAACTCAGACAGTGATGATGACTTCACCGGCCTCATCAGCATGCTTGTGGTGAGACTTCTGTCTAAGATCCAAACCCAAACTGATCTGTACCCATTTGAAGTTGCACGCACATTACAATACTTAATCCCAAAGGTCATGGCTGTCTTCTGTGCAATGTCAGGCTCTTCTGAGACCCAAGCTTATCCAGAGAACCTGAAGATTCATAAAATGTACAGGGCCATGTACAAACGTGTTGGAGGAGTTTGGCTTGGAGAAAATCCTTCAATTGGCCGTGTCGACTCAGGACTCATTTGATAGGATTATTGTCAAGTCCTTGAGTAAAGAACTCCTCTACAGATATAATGAGGCATCAATGGCCGCCAGAAGAACATCGTTCGAAGCTACCAGACCTGAGGCTCTTCCTCTGGCTGAGGATGTGAACACAGACCTGAGGCTCTTCCTCTGGCTGAGGATGTGAACACAGACCTGAGGCTCTTCCTCTGGCTGAGGATGTAAAGACAGACCTGAGGCTCTTCCTCTGGCTGAGGATGTAAAGACAGACCTGAGGCTCTTCCTCTGGCTGAGGATGTAAAGACAGACCTGAGGCTCTTCCTCTGGCTGAGGATGTGAAGTTCTCCTTCCTACAAAGGCTTGCCAGAATTATCAATGTGAGTAAACAACTCTATTGCGAGTGTACAACATATAAAATCAGCCATTCATAAATCGGTCTGGTGTGTTAGTTCTGGTTATTATTATTGTTATTATTATGTTGTTGTTGTTATTGACTTATGAGTAGTTTTTTCTCTTTCAAAACTTTCCCCTCAAAGAAGGAGAACAAGAAGGGGAAAAAATAAGCATTCCAAGATGGATTCCCACCTCTCAGAATCCGAAGAACAGACTACTGCTGAGAATAGCTTGGGTAAGACATGGCATTTTCTGTTTGAGATATTGGTGTACAAATAAATAACTCAACAAACCTTGTCTAGTCATCTCTTATGTAAAAGTATTTATATTTTCCTAAACTCAGGTTTCTGGTTCTAATCTATCAATGCAGTTTATGTTGTAACTGAGAATATAAATGAGATGTTAGCATAAATTATAACATAATTCTTCAATTAAAGTGCAAATCTGTCTTCTGTAGTGCCCAGCATAGTGTCACGTCTGCACTTCAAGAGGATCTTCCCTCCACATCTCACCAGGAGAAGCCTTGCAAAAATCCCCTTCTCATCAGGATGTTTTCGGTGATCTCCAAAGGTCTGTCCAGGCCCTTCAAGTAATCCAGCTCACTTATTGGCTAATTGATTAAATATCATTGCATGAATTGATGGCGTTTCTGACTTCTTGTGGGGATCCTGTGTTAACAAATCAGATTCGAAAATAACTTGTATTTTCTAATGTAAAGTCTAGTAATCAGTGATAACCACTTTAACAGGAATTAATGCAGGTTGAGCGTGGAGGGGCCCACTCTACTTAATCATAACATATTGATAGCCTTAACCATACCACCATCTAGGCTGCCCTAGTACAGGGTTTCCCAAACTCGGTCCTTGCCCCCCCAGGTGCACGTTTAGTTTTTTGCCCTAGCACTACACAGCTGATTCAAATAACCAACTAATCATCAAGCTTTGATGATTTGAATCAGCTGTGTAGTGTTGGGCAAAACCCAAAACGTGCACCCAGGGGGGGTGGGAAACTCTGCCCTAATACATGTAATATCTGAATATATCCAATAGGGGGCAACATATTTACATTGACAGTTTAGTCATTTAGCAGACGCTCTTATCCAGAGCAACTAGGGTTAAGTGCCTTGCTCATGGGCACATTGATAGATTTTTTAAACCTTGTCGGCTCAGGGATTCAAACCAGCAACCTTACGCTAATGTACTAAAACAGCTGTATGATAATGTACTAAAACAGCTCTGTGATAATGTACTAAACCACTCTATGATAATGTACCAAAACAGCTCCATTATAAGGTACTAAACAGCTCTATGATAATGTACAAAAACAGCACTAAAGTGCTTTGGGCTGTCAAATGTGGAAAATATTTAAATGTGCCCTTGAACAAGGCACTTAACCCTAATTGCTCCATGTTTGCAAATGATAATGGCAGACCCTCGCCGTGACCCCACTCTCCAAGGGTGTCTCAGGGAGAATGGGCATATGCAAAAAAACAGATTTCCAATTCACACATGTGTATAATACACACTGGGAGATTGACGTCACGTAGAGGCCCGACTGGGTAAAATTTTGCTCCAATATCAATGCAAATCTGTGGCCTTGCTTCAAATATGCAACAGGGTCATTAAGAGAGATTTCACCACTGAATATTGTGTAATGTATGGTGCCAGCATAAACTGTTTAAGTATATGTCCGCTAACTGAAACATAACATAATTGAATTACGCATAGTTAGCAGAGTGAAGGCTGTAAGTGTTTTTATGTTTGATAACACATCCACCCTACTTTGTTTGTCACCCTAACAATGTTTAATCTAGCATGGATAACAGCCTGTAACAAGCAATTTATTTTCAATCTTTTTCCAAATTGCTGGTTTACTATCAGATCAGGAGCAGAAAGTCTTCTCCTCTGTGATAATACCTGTAATGTCCAGTAGGAGTCACTACAGCACCAGCAAAAGTTGAAATCCAGCAACTCCCTCAGTAGTGACGCTCTCGTGCCTCTATGCCACATATTACATTTATTCAGATACAGTGTCAGTTGTGTTCTGAAATGGAGTCGTGTGATTTCTTGAAGTCCAATATTGTGAAACAGTGTAGTCCTAGACTCCTAGTCCATACTATAGCAAATCATGCAGGGCTCTAATCCTACTGTAATCAATAGGATATGTCATGCATTGGCCTATTCTCTATAAACCCTCAGCACTAGATGGAGCAATTACATCAAGGTTAGTGCACAGCTCACTGAGGTGTTTTGAAATGGGTCTGTGCGAGCTGTCGATGGTGGGAGGAGAGCTGGCCCTTTATTTCACACTAAGCAGAGCGCTAGCTCTCACTACTTATAATGACGGTATCCATTAGTGGTTCACTCCTTTTCTCAGAGATCTTCCTCCCCTCTTTTTTTCTCATCCTTCCATCTTGTTCATCCTTTCTCCCCCTCTGAGCTATGTGACGTTTAGCTTTGAGACAGAAACGTTCTCCTTACTGGCCCATTGGTTCAATGCACTGATCTCCTGGCAGGGACAGGCACATCCATTTTAACCAAGACATTGTGGGTGTTAAAAGTCCAACAAAACTCAATAAAGGAGGAAGTTTTAAAATGTCTATTGGAGGAAGGAAAAAACAAAAAGTGTCCTCTGCAGTGTCGATCTCATGATTATATGGCACTGTAATGATGCCGGGTAGGTTAGTATTGACAAAGCACAGCTCTCTCTCTCTCTCTCTCTCTCTCTCTCTCTCGCTCGCTCGCTCGCTCTCTCTCTCTCTCTCTCCTTCATTTTCCATTGAAACATTTCTTTTTTTAATAGCTAATAAAGAGCCCTTGAGTCAGATAGGGGATGAATCACTGCAGGATGCTTTTCTCCTCTTGTAGCTTTCACATCCCATCAATGGGCCCGGGCTAGGCTAGGCCTAAAATACACTGCATTCAAGTAGCTTAGCGCCTCTATCAAGGGTTCCCATGGTGTAGGATGCACCAGGTATGGTGAAGAGCCCATATCCCAACTCAGTATAAAAGATATGGCTCTGGGTATGGTGATTGACACACATGCAAATCTGTAGTAGAGGACAATAATATAATTCCATATATGTATTCTGTTCCAGAGAGGTGAACTCATCAAGGCATGAATCACTGCGGGGTGTTCTTATCTTTGGGTTGGTATTTAAAAATGCTCAAAGTCCTGAATGGTGAATTTGCAGAGCTGCTGAGAGAGCCAGAGAGTCTGACTGATTCATGAAATGAGCTTAACTGGGAAAACTGTGATCCGTTGCATATTTCCAGACTTAAGATTGTGATTTAAAGCATTTTATGCCCGGCTGCCAAAATGAGGTATCAAATGTAAATTAAAGACCATTTTTAATCCATTCCGGAGTAAATAGTAAAAAACATCTTGAGCCAGAAGACCCATCAAAGTAGGTCTGGTGATGTCTCTCAGCAGTAGGGACGCAGAATTCTGTGAACTTTCAATACATTGCCTGGTTTTCCCGAAACTCCGGTTGGAGTTTTATTCTGCCACATGCAGCCACACAAAGAAGTGTATTGTCTCTAGAGTGAGAGAGAGTGAATATTAAATACTATTACATGGCCTATTTGCCAAGCAGTTGTGTTTGTGAAATCCAGTGCTAACTCTATGAGCCAGTGGGAGATTGAGAGTTGTAGAGAACCAGAGTTCAGTGTTAGAATGCGACTCAGAACCTTTGATCCTTAGCTTTAGAGTGTAACGCCATGAACTCTATCTCAAATATATTATATGTGTGTGTGTGTATGTGTGTGTGTGTGTGCGTGCGTGCATACATATTTGTGTGAATATTACATTTAACTTCAGAGGCGTGCCCCTGTGCCCCCTATGAGGTTTCTCTGTAATTCTACTGGCCACCTAGTAATTTGATGAAGTTGGCTAGCTACCAAGAAGCCATTTCAGGCTATCAATCAAGTTAGAGTAGCTAGCTTGTCTAACTACAGGTAACTGACAAAATAAAGGAAACACAGGGATGTGATACCATTCTTCAACACGAGAAATTCCATAATTTGGTGTTTTGTTGATGGTGGTGGAAAATGCTGTCTCAGGCATCGCTCTAGGAATCTACCATAAGTGTTCAATCGGGTTGAGATCTGGTGAATCAGACCGCCATTGCATATAGCTTAACATCGTTTTCATGCTCATCAAACCATTCGGTGACTGCTCGTGCCCTGTGGATGGGGACATTGTCATCCTATGGGGGCATAGACATGGTAGCCAAAATAATGGCCTGCCCATCATTTTTATACATGACCCTAAGCATGATGGGATGTTAATTGTTTAATTAACTCAGGAACCATGTGTGGTAGCACCTGCTTTCAATATACTTTGTATCCCTCATTTGCTCAAGTGTTTCGATTATTTTGTCAGTTACATGTATCTTAGCTGGCATGCCTGCTGGTAAGGTTGGTAGACTTTAGAAAAGCAAGCAATAACTAAATGTACTGAATAAGACTCACATTCTTTTAAATATTTTACCCAGATTTTAGCAGAGATGCAGAGAAGCATATTACTGTATGGAGGCTTAAATATCCTATGGCGGAGACTCAATCAAGCTAGTCGTCTTGACTGCTTTCTTAGGTCATTCCCGTTGGCACCAAAAGTTTTAAAAGTGTTGATTGGGGACAGAATGCGGTCGGACCATCATATAATTGGCATAAACATTACTCTTACTGAATTTCCACGTGCGTAAGGATATTGGACATTTAATCGAAGCCTATTGGATGATAACTTGTTTTTAACTAGGACAGAGAAATTTATGACAGATTTTTTCCGACATAACATAGGTACAGCAAATCCCCTTATTGTATGGGATACCTTTAAATGTGCCTTTAGAGGCCATGCAATTCAGTACTCATCTCGAAAACAAAAGCAATTTAGGTTAAAAGAGTCCACACTAACAAAGGAAATAGAAGGTCTAACAGAGCAGATAGATAGCAATAAAAACTGTAACATAGAGGCTCAGAATAAATTAGAGGAAAAACAAAAATAAATGGAGAAACTTATTCAAGAAAGATCAAGTGTAATATATTATAAAAATAAAGCAAACTGGATGGAATATGGGGAAAAATGCACCAAATTATTTTTTTATCTTCAACATAGGAATGCTACCAAAAAGAATTTATGGAAACTGGTTACAAATGACGGAGTCACCCATGATTCACCAAATTATATTTTGAAGGAGGAAACAAAGTACTTTAAGCATGTGTTTTCGTTTCAGTCGCCTCCATCTCCTCTAACTGAAGCAAATTGTAGAGATTTTTTTTCTATTGATAATGTAAAATGAACAGCCATACAGAAAGACGTGAAGGTGAAATTACAGAGGAGGAACTTCTGGATGCAATTAAAGACTTTAAGTCCGGGAAAACTCCAGGGTTGGATGGCATACCAGTCGAGGTATACCAAACCTTTTTTTGATATACTCAGAGGACCGTTATTAGCATGTTTTAACCATTCCTATGTAAATGGTAGATTATCAGACACTCATGAAGAAGGCCTAATTTCATTATTACTGAAACAGGATACAAGTGGAAAATATAAAGTTTCAGTCCATTTAAAAAATTGGCGGCCCCTTACACTTCAGTGTTGTGATGCAAAAATTCTAGCAAAATGTATAGCGCATAGAATTAAAAAGGTATTGTCGGACATTATTCATTCTAATCAGACAGTTTTTTTTTACATGGGCAAGTACTGGAAACAATAGAACACTATGAAAAATCTGGGAAGCCAGGCCTACTATTCATAGCAGACTTCGAAAAGGCATTTGAGAAAGTACGACTGGGGTTTATATATAAATGCCTGGAGCGTTTCAATTTTGAACAATCTCTTATACATTTTGTTAAAATCATGTATAGTAACCCTAGGTGTAAAATAGTAAATAATGGCTATTTCTCAGAAAGTTTTAAACTGTCAAGAGGATTGAAACAAGGTTGTCCACTATCGGCATATCTATTTATTATTGCCATCGAGATGTTAGCTCGTAGCCTCATAGAGGAACTAGATACATTTTCTAACCGCTCTGGATTACAACCAAATTATGATAAATGTACTATATTACGTATTGGATCACTAAAAAATAAAACATTCAAATTACCATGTAGTTTACCAATAAAATGGTCTGATGGAAATGTGGATATACTCGGAATACATATCCAAATGAAAGAAATGATCTCACTCCAAAAAAAGTTAATAGAAAGTTAGCAAAAATAGATAAGATCTTGCTACCATGGAAAGGTAAATACCTGTCAATTTGTGGAAAAATCACACTGATTAAATCTTTAGTATTATCCAGGTTGACCTATTTGCTTATGGTCTTGCCTACGCTGAGTGAACAATTTGTAAAATTATATGAGAAAAAAATATTCAATTTTATTTGGAATGGCAAACCAGACAAAATTAAACAGGCCTATTTATATAATGAATATGAATTAGGAGGACAGAAATTATTAACTATTAAAGCATTAGACTTATCACTAAAAGCTTCAGTCATACAAAATTATACTTAAATCTGAACTGGTTCTCTAGCAAACTAGTAAGATTGTCTCACCCAATGTTCAAGAAGGGACTTTTTCCCTTTATTCAGATTACAACCCCTCACTTTCAGGTATTTGAAAAGGAAATAATCTCCCAAATATCACTATTTCTAAAACAAGCCATAGAAAGTTGGTTGCAATTTCAATTTAATTCTCCAGAAATGACAGAACAAATATTGCAACAAATATTGTGGTTAAACTCTAATTGATAAAAAAAGTTCTTTTTTGAGAAATTAAAAAAAAGGTATAATCTTCGTAAATTATATTAATCGGTAGGAATGGTGGAGTTATGTCGCACATGCAGCTAACAAAAACATATGGAAATGTCTGCTCTACCCAAAATTACAACCAAATAATTGCAGCATTACCGCAAAAATGGAAGAAGAAAGTGGAAGGAGGAAAAAGTAAGGAACTTGTCTGTCAGCCTTGCATTAAAGAACATAATTGGTTAAAGAAAATTGTGATAAATAAAAAAGTTTACCAGTTTCATTTAAGGATCAAAAGATTGACAGCCGTCCCATATAGATTGCAAAATAGTTGGGAAGAGATTTTTGATGTACCGATTCCATGGCATAGTGTTTATGAACTTATACGCAAAACGACGCCGGATTCAAAACTTGAAAATATTTATTTTCAATTCACAAACTGTAGAAACAATGAGAATAGAAAGGTTCAGAACTTTTGGAAAACATCACAGTACAGTTGAAAAATATATGGCAAATAGAAATCCAATATGGATGGTGTTAAGAGATAGATGGAAGGTGTTGAATGGAGTTGAAGGATGGGACTAATAACAACAACTAATAACAACAAGATACCTAGTGTAAGACATGCTGAGTCCATAATAAGTGTATAGGTTATATATTGTGAGCTTTTGTGAAAGAGCACAGTTAGAAAGATATGGCATATAGAAGCATAACAGATGGACATCATGAAAATGATCGGAGGAAGTTCAGGAGTAAAAACAAACAAAATATAATTAGTGACTGTGTCCATAAAATGTATATAGTATGTATAAGCATGAAGTAGAGGCCTAAGCGTTGTTGTTCACTAGTTTACTCCAATTAGGGAGGGGAGGCAGGTAGCTTAGTGGTTAAGAGTGTTGTGCCAGAAACCGAAAGGTCGCTGGTTCTTAATCCCCAAGCCGACTAGGTGAAAAATCTGTCGAAGTGCCCTTGAGCAAGGCACTTAACCCTAATTGCACCTGTAAGTTGCTCTGGATAAGAGCGTCTGGTAAATGGATGGTGGGGTTGGAAAGTAATAAAGGGAAAGATATATATTTTTAAAGGATATGTATTTACTTCACCTTCCAACAGGAAAACAACCCTAAGCACACAGCCAAGACAACACAGGAGTGGCTTTGGGACAAGTCTCTGAATGTCCTTGAGTAGCCCAGCTAGAGCCCAGACTTGAACCCAATCGAACATCTCTGGAGAGACCTGAAAATAGCTGTGCAGCGACGCTCCACATCCAACCTGACAGTGCTTGAGAGGATCTGCAGAGAAGAATGGGAGAATCTCCCAAATACAGCTGTGCCAAGCTTATAGCGTCATACCCAAGAAGACTCAAGGCTGTAATCACTGCCAAAGGTGCATTAACAAAGTAAATACTGTATGCGTTCTGCCTACAACAAAATCTCTTGCATAGTTTGTTTTGTTTATGTAAATGTATATTTCCGTTTCTTAGTTGTAATACATTTGCAAAAAACAAAAAAACATGTTTTTTGCTTTGTCATTATGGGGTGTTGTGTGTTGATTGATGAGGGGGAAAAAACAATTTAATCCATTTTAGAATAAGGCTGTAACGTAACAAAATGTGGAAAAAGTCAAGGGGTCTGTATACTTTCCGAATGCACTGTAGGCCTACTGCAGCTCTGATTGGTTATACCGCACCGGTCTGTGTAGAGTATGGGCTGAGTAGTGCGTGTCAAGGCAATAGAATCCTACTCTGATGCCTTCTGCCTACAATATAATCTCTTGCATAGTTTGTTTTGCTTCGGTATGTTGCATTGAAAGTGGCTAATATTGCGTTGATTCGATCACAATTCCCACAGTAAAGGGAAACGTTGATATTGTTAACGAACAGGGAAAACTCTAGAAAGTTGAGTGAAGTTCAATCTCCTGCTTCTCTCTGCGGGCTGAAACAGTATTTAATTTGAGGGCTGATACAGTATTTACTCTGTGGGCTGATACAGTATTTATTCTGCGTGCTGATACAGTATTTATTCTGTGGGCCGATACAGTATTTATTCTGCGGGCTGATACAGTATTTACTCTGCGGGCTGATACAGTATTTATTCTGTGGGCCGATACAGTATTTATTCTGCGGGCTGATGCAGTATTTACTCTGCGGGCTGATGCAGTATTTTCTCTGCGGGCTGATGCAGTATTTATTCTGCGGCCTGATACAGTATTTGTTATGACCATAGTATGACAGGTTAGGACAAGTTATGTCAGCTATTATGGCATATTATGACATGGTTATGTCCAATGCGGGCTGATACAGTATTTATTCTGCGGGCTGATACAGTATTTACTCTGCGAGCTGATGCAGTATTTACTCTGCGGGCTGATGCAGTATTTATTCTGCGGTCTGATACAGTATTTGTTATGACCATAGTATGACAGGTTAGGACAAGTTATGTCAGCTATTATGGCATATTATGACACGGTTATGTCCAATGCGGGCTGATACAGTATTTATTCTGCGGGCTGATACAGTATTTACTCTGCGGGCTGATACAGTATTTATACTGTGGGCCGATACAGTATTTATTCTGCGGGCTGATACAGTATTTACTCTGCGGGCTGATACAGTATTTATTCTGTGGGCTGATACAGTATTTATTATGTGGGCCGATACAGTATTTATTCTGCGGGCTGATACAGTATTTATTCTGCGGGCTGATACAGTATTTACCCTGCGGGCTGATGAAGTATTTACTCCGTGGGCTGATGCAGTATTTATTCTGCGGTCTGATATAGTATTTGTTATGACCATAGTATGACAGGTTAGGACAAGTTATGTCAGCTATTATGGCATATTATGACACAGTTATGTCCAATGCGGGCTGATACAGTATTTATTATGCGGGCTGATACAGTATTTACTCTGCGGGCTGATACAGTATTTATACTGTGGGCAGATACAGTATTTATTCTGCGGGCTGATACAGTATTTACTCTGCGGGCTGATACAGTATTTATTCTGTGGGCTGATACAGTATTTATTCTGTGGGCCGATACAGTATTTATTCTGCGGGCTGATACAGTATTTATTCTGCGGGCTGATACAGTATTTACCCTGCGGGCTGATGAAGTATTTACTCTGCGGGCTGATGCAGTATTTATTCTGCGGTCTGATACAGTATTTGTTATGACCATAGTATGACAGGTTAGGACAAGTTATGTCAGCTATTATGGCATATTATGACACGGTTATGTCCAATGCGGGCTGATACAGTATTTATTCTGCGTGCTGATACAGTATTTATTCTGCGGGCTGATACAGTATTTACCCTGCGGGCTGATGAAGTATTTACTCTGCGGGCTGATGCAGTATTTATTCTGCGGTCTGATACAGTATTTGTTATGACCATAGTATGACAGGTTAGGACAAGTTATGTCAGCTATTATGGCATATTATGACACGGTTATGTCCAATGCGGGCTGATACAGTATTTATTCTGCGGGCTGATACAGTATTTACTCTGCGGGCTGATACAGTATTTATTCTGTGGGCTGATACAGTATTTATTCTGTGGGCCGATACAGTATTTATTCTGCGGGCTGATACAGTATTTATTCTGCGGGCTGATACAGTATTTACCCTGCGGGCTGATGAAGTATTTACTCTGCGGGCTGATGCAGTATTTATTCTGCGGTCTGATACAGTATTTGTTATGACCATAGTATGACAGGTTAGTACAAGTTATGTCAGCTATTATGGCATATTATGACACGGTTATGTCCAATGCGGGCTGATACAGTATTTATTCTGCGGGCTGATACAGTATTTAATCTGCGGGCTGATGCAGTATTTACCCTGCGGGCTGATGCAGTATTTACTCTGCGGGCTGATGCAGTATTTATTCTGCGGTCTGATACAGTATTTGTTATGACCATAGTATGACAGGTTAGGACAAGTTATGTCAGCTATTATGGCATATTATGACACGGTTATGTCCAATGCGGGCTATTACAGTAATTATTCTGCGGGCTGATACAGTATTTACTCTGCGGGCTGATACAGTATTTATTCTGTGGGCTGATACAGTATTTATTCTGCGGGCTGATACAGTATTTACTCTGCGGGCTGATACAGTATTTATTCTGTGGGCTGATACAGTATTTATTCTGTGGGCCGATACAGTATTTATTCTGCCGGCTGATACAGTATTTATTCTGGCGGCAGGCAGCTTAGTGGTTAAGAGCGTTGTACCAGTAACCGAAAGGTCGCTGGTTCTAATCCCCAAGCCGACTAGGTGAAAAATCTGTCGATGTGCCCTTGAGCAAGGCACTTAACCCTAATTGCTCCTGTAAGTCGCTCTGGATAAGAGCGTCTGCTAAATGACCAATTTATTTATTTATTCTGCGGGCTGATACAGTATTTACCCTGCGGGCTGATGAAGTATTTACTCTGCGGGCAGATGCAGTATTTATTCTGCGGTCTGATACAGTATTTGTTATGACCATAGTATGACAGGTTAGGACAAGTTATGTCAGCTGTTATGGCATATTATGACACGGTTATGTCCGTGTCATTTACATTTTTACATTTTAGTCATTTAGCAGACGCTCTTATCCAGAGTGACTTACAGTTAGTGAGTGCATACATTTTTTCATACTGGTCCCCCGTGGGAAACGAACCCACAACCCTGGCATTGCAAACACCATGCTCTACCAACTGAGCTGCACGGGGCCCTCTTTTAAATAAATTGTTTTCATTTCCTGAACTAATGTGTTATCACTTACACTGTCACGTTTCTTTTGCCTTAGTATGCCTAAAAAATATAACCTTTTCCTTGACAGAATAATTATTCTATTTGACTGGACATTTTCGGCAGTTACTTCCGCTACTAGATGGCGATCGGCCGATTTTTAGGTAGTTGTACTAGCAGTTTTATACTGGCGAGTTATTACTGAATAATTGAAATGTAACAGATCAAACATTACACCTAGTAAACAATTAATGTTAACCACAAACAATTGATTTAGACCGGGCGTTTATTTAAAAAAGGTGTTTATTTGCTGAAATGTGTGCCGTTGCCCGGCTATTAAAAGGGACAGGCAGCTATTTGAGACAACGTTAAAAGTTACAGTAGACAAGCTGTCTAGAATCTTGCTAGTAGATGTGTGTGGTCTTTGTTGGTGAAAAACAAAGACCACACAGTGTTATGACACTGGGTGTAAAGTAAAGTGTTACCGTATTTACTATAGCATTCTACAGTATACTACAAAGTTCTGTAGTAAGTACTACACATGATCGAGGGATACTACAGTGTGTAGTATAGTATTCTACAGTATACTACAGAATTCTGTAGTAAGTACTGTAGTATTCTGTAGTAAACTGTTGTCTCTCTCTCTCTCTCTCTCTCACTCTGTCTCTGTCTCTCTCATCATCCTACCACACACACACACACACACACACACACACACACACACACACACACACACACACACACACACACACACACACACACACACACACACACACACACACACACACACACACATACACACACACACGCACTGCCAAACCACACTTACGCTGCCAACCATTTCATTCTGCTGTCCTATCCCTGTCAGAGACATACAGCCAGTGAACCTCATAGACAGAACTGTGTGTTCTGCTGGTGGTAGAACGAACAGCGTGTTGACATTCCTCTCTATCTTTAATTAGTTGTTCCATTCTAAAACACCTGTTTCCATGTGCTATCAGGATCAGTAATGAGCATGCAGCTGACATAACAACACAATGCTAAGCTAATGGCAGATGGATGCCCTTGAGTTGAGAGCTAAACAGTACGTAGGCCATTCAACAGCTAGTTAAGAGGCCGATCCATCACTAAGCCACTTATGAAATGAGGTTAATTGTCATGCAGCGGTGCCAATGTTAAAGCTACAGTGAGTATACTGTGTGGAATTAGTTTTCTATGACACTGGTTGGTGCTATAAGGGAAATTCTTATAATCTGCCACTCCATATTTGCTGTACTGTAGCTATTCCCTGTCAGTATATGGCATCTATCCTATTCTATTCTATACTTACAGTAAGTCCAGTTTAAAGATTACGTTAAGCATGTAATACACTACATGACCAAAAGTATGTTGACACCTGCTCGTCAAACATCTCATTCCAAAATCATGGGCATTCATATAGAGTTGGTCCCCCCTTTGCTGCTATAACAGCCTCCACTCTTCTGGAAAGGCTTTCCACTAGATGTTGGAACATTGCTGCGGGGACTTGCTTCCATTCAGCCACAAGAGCATTAGTGAGGTCGGGCACTGATGTTGGGCGATTAGGCCTGTTCCAATTCATCCCAAAGGTGTTCGATGGGGTTGAGGTCAGGGCTTTGTGCAGGCCAGTCAAGTTCTTCCACGCCGATCTCGACAAACCATTTCTGTATGGACCTCGCTTTGTGCACGGGGGCGTTGTCATGCTTATACAGGAAATGTCTTTCCCCAAACTGTTGGAAGCACAGAATCTTGTAGAATGTCATTGTATGCTGTAGCGTTAAGATTTCCCTTCACTGGAACTAAGGGGCCTAGCCCGAACCATGAAAAACAGTCCCAGACCATTACTCCTCATCCACCAAACTTTACAGTTGACACTATGTTTTCGGGAAGGTAGAGTTCTCCTGGCATCCACTAAACCCAGATTCACCCACTGTTTCCAGAGTCCAATGGCGGCAAGCTTTACACCACTTCATCCAACCCTTGGCATTGCGCATAGTGAGCTTGGGCTTGTGTGTGTCTGCTCGGCCATGGAAACCCATTTCATGAAGCTCTCTGACTTTGCTTCCAGAGGCAGGTTGGACCTCGGTAGTGAGTGTTGCAACCAAGGACAGACGCTTCAGCACTTGGCGGTCCCGTTCTGTGAGCTTGTGTGGCCTACCACTTCGCGGCTGAGGTGTTGTTGCTCATAGATGTTTCCAATTCACAATAACAGCGCTTAAAGTTGACTGGGGCAGCTCTAGCAGGGCAGAAATTTGACAAACTGACTTGTTGGAAAGGTGGCATCCTATGACAGTGCCACGTTGAAAGTCACTGAGCTCTTCAGTAAGGCCATTCTACTGCCAATGTTTGTCTGTGGAGATTGCATGGGTGTGTGCTCGATTTTATACACCTGTCAGCAACGGGTGTGGCTGAAATAGCCAAATCCACTAATTTGAAGGGTGTCCACATACTTTTGTATATATAGTGTATGTGTTTATCATTTTATCAAGTTTAATCTACAGTGATTTGTTTTTACGGTAACATAAAAAAAAGACCTCTGTCTTCCAGCAGGTACTATCTTAGGCTGGCCTAATATGGACACGGTGCACACATTGGATCACTTTCACATAGCTGCCTGTCCTCGTGACTCCCTCAATCACTAAAGCAGCTTAACAGCACAGTGTGAAATTCCTCTTAAGGCTGTAGAGGGGCTTGTCACAGACAGCCTTTAATTCCCCCTCTGATGGGGGTGTGATGAGGTGTGAATGAAGGAGTCAGGCGCAGGAGGTAAAACACAGAAGTCCAGAGTTTATTCCGTTTAATAAAACGCACCAAGCGTCAAAACGAAACTATCACAAGGGAAATATTCCACCTTGGCAATAACCAATGGAAGAGTAGCTCATTCGAGCTACTCGCTCTCACAATGAAACAATCACTCACAAAGACAAGGGGAACAGAGGGAACACTTATACACATATCAATTAGGGGAATGAGCACCAGGTGTGTGTGATTGACAAGACAAGACATGACAAGTGGAGTGATGAGAATGGGATCGGCAGTAGCTAGTAAGCCGGTGACGACGAACGCCGAAACCTGCGAGAACAAGGAGGGGAGGCAGCCTCGGCGGAAGTCGTGAGAGAACCCCCCCCCCCCTAGACGCGTGGCTCCAGCAGTGTGCCGACCCCGGCCTCGGGGACGGCCAGGAGGACGCGGAGCAGGGCGGGTCGGATGGCGACGGTGGAAATCCCTCAACAGGGAGGGATCGAGGACGTTCCTCCAGACCGTACCCCTCCCACTCCACGAGATACTGAAGACCCACCACCCGATGCCTCGAATCCAGTATGGAATGGACCGAGTACGCCGGGGCCCCCTCGATGTCCAGGGGAGGTGGAGGAACCTCCCACACCTCAGACTCCTGGAGCGGACCAGCTACCACCGGCCTGAGGAGAGACACATGAAATGAGGGGTTAATACGGTAATCAGGCGGGAGTAACAACCTGTATGTAACCTCGTTTATCCTCCTCAGGACTTTAAACGGCCCCACAAACCGTGGGCTCAGCTTCCGGCAGGGCATGCGGAGGGGTAGATTCCGGGTCGAGAGCCAGACCTGATCCCCCGGAACGAAAACCGGGGCCTCCCTGTGGTGGTGGGCAGCGTCCCAAGTCTCCTCCGCTTGCCGAAACCAGTCTTCCACCGCAGGAGCCTCGGTCTGACTCTGGTGCCATGGTGCCAGGACCGGTTGGTAACCCAAAACACATTGGAAGGGTGTTAGGTTAGTGGAGGAGTGGCGGAGAGAGTTCTGAGCGTATTCTGCCCATGGCAGGAACACCGACCACTCCCCCGGCCGGTCCTGGCAGTAGGTCCACAGGAACCTACCCACATCTTGATTCACCCTTTCCACCTGCCCATTACTCTCGGGGTGAAATCCAGAGGTCAGGCTGACCGAGACCCCCAGACGTTCCATGAACGCCTTCAAGACTCTAGACGTGAACTGGGGACCTCGGTTGGACACTATATCCTCTGGTACCCCGTAGTGCCGGAATATGTGAGTAAACAGAGCCTCCGCAGTTTGTAGGGCCGTGGGGAGACCGGGCAGAGGAAGCAGGCGGCAGGACATCGGAAAGCGATCCACAATGACCAGGATAGTGGTGTTACCTTGGGAGAGGGGAAGGTCAGTAAGAAAATTAATACTAAGGTGAGACCATGGTCGTTGTGGAACTGGTAGGTTGTAGCTTACCCGCTGGGAGGTGCCTAGGTGCCTTACTCTGGGCGCACACTGAGCAGGAGGAAACATACACCCTCACGTCCTTAGCCAAGGTAGGCCACCAGTACTTCTCGGTCAGGCAGCGCATTGAACGACCAATACCTGGATGACCAGAGGAGGGTGAAGTGTGTGCCCAGTAGATCAGACGATCACGGATAAGCACAGGCACGTACTGCAGCCCAGCTGGACACTGCAGTGGAGATGGATCTGTGCGTAATGCCTGCGCTATATCCGCGTCCATCACCCATACTACCAGCGCCACAATGCATGAGGGCGGGAGTATGGGGTTGTTGTCTCTGGTCCTCTCCTCTGTGTCATACAGCCGAGACAGTGCATCTGCCTTCACGTTCTTTGTACCCGGAATGTATGAGAGTGTGAAATAAAACCGGGTGACAAAGAGGGCCCACCTGGTCTGGCAAGGATTCAGCCTCCTCGCTGCCCGAATGTACTCCAGGTTATGGTGGTCTATCCAGACGAGGAAAGGGTGTTTCGCCCCTTCGAGCCAATGCCTCCACACCGTCAAAGCTCGGACAACAGCCAGTAGTTCTGGCTGAGCTTCTTTGAAAAGAAGGCACAGGGGCGGAGCTTGGGTGGCATGCCTGAGTGTTGGAATAAGACAGCACCTATCCCTACCTCAGAAGCATCCACCTCCACTACGAACGGTAGTGATGGATCGGGGTGAGCCAGTACCGGGGCGGGGGTGATCAGACCCCGCAATCTACTGAAGGCCAAATCAGCCTGAGCAGACCAGCGGAGCCGGGACGGCCCACCCTTCAACAAGGAGGTAATGGGAGCTGCGACCTTGCCAAAGCCCCGAATAAACCTCCGGTAGTAGTTGGCAAAGCCAAGGAAGCATTGCACCTCCTTCACCGTGGTTGGAGTCGGCCAATTACTCGTGGCTGAAATGTGATCTCCCTCAATCTCCACACCTGTGGTCGTAATGCGGTATCTGAGGAAGGAGATTGACTGCTCACACTTCTCTGCCTTGGCATAAAGATCATTTTCCAGCAGTCGGACCAGTACCTTGCGAACCAGGGACACATGCTCGGCACGCGTAGCAGAATACACCAGGATGTCATCGATGTAGACCACCACACTGTGACCAAGCATGTCCCGAAACACCTCGTTCACAAAGGACTGGAAAACGGATGGAGCATTCATCAAACCGTAGGGCATCACCAGGTATTCATAATGCCCCGATGTTGTGCTGAATGCTGTTTTCCACTTCCCGAATACGCACCAGGTTGTAGGCACTCTTGAGGTCTAATTTGGTGAAAAAACGGGCCCCATGCATTGACTCAATCACTGAAGGAATGCGGGGAAGAGGATAGCTAAATCGTACCGTCACCTTATTCAGTGGTCGATAATCAATGCACGTGCGTAAACCGCCATCTTTCTTCTTCACAAAGAAGAAACTCGAGGAAGCAGGTGAAGTAGAGGGACGTATATACCCCTGGCGCAGGGACTCAGTGACGTATGTTTCCATAGCCTCATTTTCAGCCTGCGACAGGGGATACACATGACTCCTGGGAGGTACAGCATCTACCCGAAGGTTTATCGCGCAATCCACCTCCCGATGAGGTGGTCATTTAGTCGCTTGCGTCTTGGAAAACACGAGCGCCAGATCATGGTATTCGGGGGGAATGCGCACGGTGGGGTTACCGTCTGGACTTTCCACCGTGGTCGCACCAACGGAAACACCTAGACACCTACCCGGACACTCACGCAACCACCCTGTAAAAACCCTCTGCGGCCATGAAAAATTGGGGTTGTGAAGGGCTAACCACGGAATACCTAAGACTATAGGGTAAGCAGGAGACTCAATAATTTAAAAAGTGATCTGCTCAACATGCGTCTCCTGTGTAATCATGGTGACTGGTACAGGAACCTCCTTAACCAACCCGGACCCTAATGGTCGACTATCAAGTGCTCTGATGGGAAGTGGAATGGATAGGGGAACCAATGAAATGCCTTGACGGCATGCAAATGCCCATAAAGTTCCCAGCTCTGCCTGAATCGACTAGCGCCTTACACTGGGAAACTACCAGGTGATTGGGACAGGAGATAGATAAGGTACAGTGCGCCGCAAAGGGCTCTGAACAAGTTTGGGTGTTCATTACCTGGGGTGATGCATGAGTACCCTGCCTACCGCCTCCAGACCCAAAGGAACGTTGACTGCGACGTGAGGTGGATTGTCCCTTCGTGCCACCAGAGTGGCACTGTCGCCGTCCTCCTGCGCTCTCTCGACCGGCGGCTCCCCCCAGCTCCATCTGCTCGGGGTCAGAGTCGTCCGGAGTGGGAACGGGCAGACCCCTACCAGGACATCCTCTGGCTGCTAGCAGATTGTCCAGCCGGATGGCCATGTAAACCAGTTGGGAGAACGATAGCATGGCATTACGGCAGGCTAGCTCCCGTCGGACGTCCTCCCTTAGGTGGCACCAGAAATGGTCGATCACGGCCCGCTCGTTCCACCCGGACCCCGCTGCCAGCGTCCGGAACTCCAGCGCGTTGTCCTGTGCGGTCCTCGTCCCCTGCCTCAGATGGACCAGTCGTTCGCCCGCCTCTCGACCCTCAGGCGGGTGATCGAAAACGGCCCGAAATAGGCAAGCAAACTCCCCGTAGTCCTCCAACGCGGCACCTCCCTCATTCCACACCGCGTTGGCCCACTGCAGGGCTTTCCCACAAAGGCAGGAAACAAGGACAGATACCTTCTCCCGCTCCAGTGGCGCCGGCCTGATGCTGGAGAAAAACAACTCTAGTTGGAGCAGAAATCCCTTACATCGCGCTGCCGTCCCATCAAACGCCGGTGGCCGGGATATCTGGATCCCTCCAGGGGCTGTGGTGTAGGTGGCTGGACCCGGTTGACCAGCTGGTCTCGATAGATCGGGTCCTCTCTTCTCCAGGCGTTGTACTACCTGAAAAACACGATCCACCGCTTCCCTAAAGTTGGCCAGCATCGAGGAATACCTCGTCGTGACAGGGGGAGAGAGTGAGAAATGAACATGTCTTTGTGTGCTGGTGAACGCCTTTTTTGCCGTATGAAGGTTAAGGTTTATATATTACATGCCAGATGATCTGTCCATTAATTGTAAGGGTTATTGTGCTTGTCATTCTGTTGAACAAAAACCAATGGAACTTCAGTCAGTCAACATAATCACAGGAAGTATTGAGAAACCATTGCTGTTGATGGGTTAAGGACAAAGATGGTGTGTGAATTGTCCTGTGAACCTAAAGGAGACCCACAGGGTTCCATGGTTCCTTGAGATATGTATAAAGGAAAAACCTTGTGCTGGAACGACAATTAAAACAGTCTCCACTATACCCACTATTCTTGTTATGACAACCCACTTAAAGGTGCACTATGCATAAATCGCTCCGCCATTTCCTGGCTGCTAAAATTCTAATAGTTCGCCTAATTTCAGTTTATGTGACAAAACAAGCAAGTATATTGTAGAGAATCACCATCTGAACCGCTATTAAATATATTTTCCATAACCAAAAATATTGTATTTTCAGCTGTTTAAAGCTGGTGTACAAAACCGAAAGTAAAAGACACAAAAACAAACTTAAGAATGGGAAGCATAGAAATAGCGCACATATAACAGATCTACCGCTTCTTATAATAATAATAAGCCATTTAGCAGACGCTTTTATCCAAAGCAACTTACAGTCATGTGTGCATTCATTTTTACGTACGGGTGGGGATCGAACCCACTACCCTGGCGTTACAAGCGCCATGCTCTACCAATTGAGCTACAGAGGACCACTTGATAGCACAGAGTCACCAAACACATTACTATATGAAGCTTTGAGAAACTGAACATAATTCTGCAGGCTGCGGTTGGTAGAGTCAGATTGTTCCAGTCTCTCCTTCATGTTCTTCAACTGATTCTGGAATCGTCGCTCCATATCCTCTTTGCTTCTGCGTAACTGACTGAGCTCTGTCCTTTTGAGGCCCAGTTGGCTCTCCAGGTCCAGAGCCTTAGACTTGCTTGCGATGAGAATTACAGATCTATAACTCACATTTCTATGTGAATTTGGTTGGCTCGCCCATAAAGTTGCATATTGCAGCTTTAAAATAGCTTCGTAAAGACAAATTATCCCCAACTATCAGCCTTGATACATAAAGAGTGATACCATATTTTCTATGTTCTTAAAACCTTCACTGGTTACAGTACATGCTGACACATTCATCCTTTGTCTGTCACACAAAAAAAAGGCTTTAATTGGGCGTCGTCATGTTGTTTCTTATTTGGGGACAGGAAAAAACAGATACTTATCGCTTTCTCTTTCTTTCTCTCCCTTTCTCTCCCTTTCTCTCCATTTCTCCCCCTTTCTCTCCCTTTCTCTCTCCTAACAACCTTTCAAATTTTTCCACCAGCCCTGTGACTGTTCTCTCGCTTCAAAGAAAGGAGAGGGAAAAAAGACATGATACTCTGTCTCATAGTTATTGTGTGTGTGAACCCAGGCTGAGTGAGGGAGGGTGTGTGCTGCATGAAGATGTGGAGGGAGGGAGGGAGGGAGGGAGGGAGGGAGGGAGGGAGACAGACATGGGAGGCCGGAGGGTCAGGACAGGGGAGAGGGGAGGAGGAGAGGAGGAGAAAGAGGGAGGAGGGGGAGAGGGATGAGCTCAGGAGGGGATCTGAGAGGAGAGGTTGAGGAGGGGAAAGGGGGAAGAGGGGAGGGTGACAAGGATGAGGTCTGTGATTCTGAATGGACGGTTTTAGAATTCACAATGAGACTGGGTCAGAATGGCCGTTGCCTCTGTTCATAGGCTGCCACTGATACAGGAATATGGTATTGTAGACAAAGGACACACATACAGACACAGTCGTGTTTTTCACGCATGCACGCGCACACACACGCACATACAGACACACACACCAAACAGGGCTGATTGGGAGGTAAATGGGACAGCATTTTGACAGAGTATGTGCACTTTATTCCAGAGGAGTCATTATTTATGCATTAGTGAAGGGGAGCTAACTGCATCCATCACCTCCTCCCAGCTGACACCGCTTCTGTATTTATCATACACTACATTTACATTCCACTGTTGTGGGGAAAAGTGTGTGTTTATCTCTCTGTGTGTGTGTGCGTGTGTGTGCATGTGTGCACTTGTGTGCGTGTGTGGGAAAGAAAGTGTGTGTGTGTGTCACGGGAAAAAAAGAACAGCAACATCGGCTGGAATGTTGCTGAAATATGAAAATTGACCTCAATTTTCTCTGCTGCTGCATTCTCGCCATAGGGGCACATTGAAATGAACAGAACTGTATACTAGTCACCCATAGAGCACTGAGGAGGTTTTGAGTGTGGGGTAATGGATGGAAACAGGGTTGTTTACAAACTGTAAACGCTGTTATAATGCATATAAACAATTGTAATGTCATGCTGAGAGGGCGGACATTAAAAGTTCAGTATTCACACTTTACCCACAATACAACAGTCTAGATTAGATTTTGCTGCACTGAAGTCTGCATATATATTTCTACATTCTGTTAAACAACATCCAGCAAGAGCAAATTAAAAAGCAGTTGAGGGACATAACAGCCCAAAATCATCTAACAAATTAAACACCATAGCAAAAACAAGTTAAGTTGAAATTTTGGCTTAAGCTAAGTCACAAAATTGGCAGACGAATGCGTGAGTTTTTACGTAAACCCCGTTCCCATCCCTAACCAACAGCCCAGAACAGCATCTGCTGGACGGCCTGACTGACAGAGAGAGATGAAGAATGACAGAGAGAGAGAAAAAAGGCAAGTAAAGGCAGTTTCTCCCTTACTCTCCCTTAGTCTATCAATTTCTCTCCCTTTCTCTCCTTTAATATCCCTTTCTCTCTCATTCTCTCAATTTCTCTAAATTTCTCTAAATTTCTCTAAATTTCTCTCCATTTCTCTCCCTTTCTCTCCCTTTCTCTCCCTTTCTCTCAATTTCTCTCAATTTCTCTCCATTTCTATCAATTTCTCTCAATTTCTCTCTCTTTCTCTCCCTTTCTCTCCCTTTCTCTCCCTTTCTCTCCCTTTCTCTCTCTTTCTCTCTCTTTCTCTCCCTTTCTCTCAATTTCTCTCAATTTCTCTCAATTTCTCTCCCTTTCTCTCCCTTTCTCTCCATTCTCCCCCTTTCTCTCCCTTTCTCTCAATTTCTCTCAATTTCTCTCCATTTCTCTCCATTTCTCTCCCCTTCTCTCCCTTTCTCTCTCTTTCTCTCTCTTTCTCTCCCTTTCTCTCCCTTTCTCTCCCTTTCTCTCGATTTCTCTCCCTTTCTCTCGATTTCTCTCCCTTTCTCTCGATTTCTCTAGATTTCTCTCTCTTTCTCTCGATTTATCTCAATTTCTCTCTCTTTCTCTCAATTTCTCTCAATTTCTCTCCATTTCTCTCCACCTCTCCATTTCTCTCCCCTTCTCTCCCTTTCTCTCGATTTCTCTCACTTTCTCTCAATTTCTCTCCGTTTCTCTCTCTTTCTCTCCATTTCGCTCCATTTCGCTCACTTTCTCTAGCTTTCTCTCTCTTTCTCAAAATTTCTCTCAATTTCTCTCAATTTCTCTCCCTTTCTCTCCCTTTCTCTCCCTTTCTCTCTCCTTCTCTCCCCTTCTCTCCATTTCTCTCCCTATCTCACTTTCTCTCTCTTTCTCTCCCTTTCTCTCCCTTTCTCTCCCTTTCTCTCAATTTCTCTCAATTTCTCTCAATTTCTCTCGATTTCTCTCAATTTTTCTCAATTTTTCTCAATTTCTCTCAATTTCTCTCGATTTCTCTCGATTTCTCTCATTTTCTCTCACTTTCTCTCAACTTCTCTCAATTTCTCTCAATTTCTCTCCCATTCTCTCCCTTTCTCTCCCTTTCTCTCTCTTACTCTCCCTTTCTCTCTCTTTCTCTCCATTTCGCTCCATTTCGCTCAATTTATCTCCCTTTCTCTCTCTTTCTCTCACTTTCTCTCAATTTCGCTCAATTTCTCTCTCTTTCTCTCTCTTTCACTCTCTTTCTCTCCCTTCCTCTCCCTTTCTCTCTCTTTCTCTACCCTTCTCTCCATGTCTCTCCATTTCTCTCCCTATCTCACGTTCTCTCTCTTTCTCTCCCTTTCTCTCCCTTTCTCTCCCTTTCTCTCACTTTCTCTCCCTTTCTCTCAATTTCTCTCAATTTCTCTCAATTTCTCTCAATTTCTCTCCCTTTCTCTCCCTTTCTCTCCCTTTCTCTCCCTTTCTCTCCCTTTCTCTCCCGTTCTCTCCCTTTCTCTCGATTTCTCTCCCTTTCTCTCGATTTCTCTCAATTTCTCTCGATTTCTCTCAATTTCTCTCCCTTTCTCTCACTTTCTCTCGATTTCTCTCAAGTTCTCTCTCTTTCTCTCAATTTCTCTCAATTTCTTTCAATTTCTCTCCACGTCTCCATTTCTCTCCCCTTCTCTCCCTTTCTCTCATTTTCTCTCAATTTCTCTCAATTTCTCTCCCTTTCTCTCCCTCTCTCTCTTTCTCTCCATTTCGCTCCATTTCGCTCAATTTCTCTCCCTTTCTCTCTCTTTCTCTCAATTTCTCTCAATTTCTCTCCCTTTCTCTCCCTTTCTCTCCCCTTCTCTCCCTTCCTCTCCCTTTCTCTCTCTTCCCTTCTCTCAATGTCTCTCCATTTCTCTCCCTATCTCACTTTCTCTCTCTTTCTCTCCCTTTCTCTCCCTTTCTCTCACTTTCTCTCCCTTTCTCTCCCTTTCTCTCAATTTCTCTCAATTTCTCTCCATTTCTCTCAATTTCTCTCCATTTCTCTCCCTTTCTCTCCATTTCTCTCCCTTCCTCTCCCTTTCTCTCACTCTCTCTCCCTTTCTCTCCCTTTCCTCTCTTTCTCTCAATTTCTCTCAATTTCTCTCAATTTCTCTCCCCTTCTCTCCCTTTCTCTCCCTTTCTCTCCCTTCCTCTCCCTGTCTCTCTCTTTCTCTCCCCTTCTCTCCATTTCTTTCCATTTCTCTCCCTATCTCCCTTTCTCTCGCTTTCTCTCGCTTTCTCTCCCTTTCTCTCTCTTTCTCTCAATTTCTCTCAATTTCTCTCAATTTCTCTCCCTTTCTCTCCATTTCTCTCCCTTCCTCTCCCTTTCTCTCCCTTTCTCTCCCTTCCTCTCCCTTTCTCTATCTTTCTCTCCCCATCTCTCCATGTCTCTCCATTTCTCTCCCTATCTCACTTTCTCTCTCTTTCTCTCCCTTTCTCTCCCTTTCTCTCACTTTCTCTCCATTTCTCTCCCTTTCTCTCTCTTTCTCTCCCTTTCTCTCCCTTTCTCTCAATTTCTCTCCCTTTCTCTCCCTTTCTCTCCCTTCCTCTCCCTTTCTCTCTCTTTCTCTCCCCTTCTCTCCATGTCTCTCCATTTCTCTCCCTATCTCACTTTCTCTCTCTTTCTCTCCCTTTCTCTCCTTTCTCTCACTTTCTCTCACTTTCTCTCAATTTCTCTCAATTTCTCTCAATTTCTATCAATTTCTCTCCATTTCTCTCCATTACGCTCCCTTTCTCTCCATTTCTCTCCCTTCCTCTCCCTTTCTCTCACTTTCTCTCCCTTTCTCTCCCTTTCTTTCCATTTCTCTCAATTTCTCTCTCCTTCTCTCCATTTCTCTCCATTTCTCTCCATTTCTCTCCCTTTCTCTCCATTTCTCTCCCTTTCTCTCCATTTCTCTCTCTTTCTCTCTCTTTCTCTCCATTTCTCTCCATTTCGCTCAATTTCTCTCCCTTTCTCTCTCTTTCTCTCAATTTCTCTCCCTTTCTCTCCCTTTCTCTCCCTTTCTCTCCCTTCCTCTCCCTTTCTCTCTCTTTCTCTCCCCTTCTCTCCATGTCTCTCCATTTCTCTCCCTATCTCACTTTCTCTCTCTTTCTCTCCTTTTCTCTCCCTTTCTCTCCCTTTCTGTCTCTTTCTCTCCTGTTCTCTCCTGTTCTCTCCCTTTCTCTCCCTTATCTCGATTTCTCTCAATTTCTCTCACTTTCTCTCAATTTCTCTCAATTTCTCTCCCTTTCTCTCCCTTTCTCTCTCTTTCTCTCTCTTTCTCTCCCTTCCTCCCCCTTTCTCTCTCGTTCTCTCCCCTTCTCTCCACGTCTCTCCATT
>NC_140018.1:8438691-8621533 GCF_964263955.1 Coregonus lavaretus
TGCTCAATTTACCTGAAGCCCCCTCATTCTCCTGCAGAGAGGCTCTCAGGGGGAGAAGTACAATAAAATGCTGTAAACAGCAACCTTTGAAGGTGATGACAACTGGTGTGTGTGTGTGTGTGTGTGTGTGTGTGTGTGTGTGTGTGTGTGTGTGTGTGTGTGTGTGTGTGTGTGTGTGTGTGTGTGTGTGTGTGTAAAAAACAGTAGCATCTTTTGATGATGACATGGTGAGCGAGTTAAATGTCTCTCTCTTTGTCCTTCTATGACAGTGAACCTGCATCACAAAGTAACAGCGGGTTCTCTTTATAATAACAGTTGGAGGCTATTCCACCCCAAAATACATGGTGTTAACCCTGAGGTGTGTACATCAGTGACTCAATATTTGGAATTCACTTTGGAATTTTCAGTAGAGTATTTCAACAAACAAAATTATCCACCACCCAAACGACATCCAGCCAACTTGACACAACTGTGGGAAGCATTGGAGTCAACATGGGCCAGCATCACTGTGGAACGCTTTCGACACCTTGTGGGGCTGTGCAACTCAATATTAGGAAGTTGTTCTTAATGTTTGGTATACTCAGTGTATATATAGAATACTGCCTTGGAAATCTCTCTGGCTGTCTCTCTCTCTGTCTCTCATACAGAAGGTGTTCCTAATGTCTGGTGTACTCAGTTTATATCTCATACTTTTCTACTCCCAGAGCACACTCCTTTATATCTTTAAGTCAATGGAGCAATTTACCCTTTATTGAAAGTGAAACAAATCTGATTTAAGTTTTGATTGAATCAAAAGCAAACAATTCATTTTTAGATATTAACTTGGCCAAACAATTACATATAATCCCATCTCACGTTTTGATCAAATGCTGGTCTGATTATATTATTTAGCACTCTGAGCTGAGAAGCAATTTGCATTTTCTTTTCTTTGTTTACGCCTTTAACGAAAACCCATAATTAAAAATAATTACCCTCACAAAATGTCATGGCTTGGGGCCTTGAAAAAGTTGAGATGACAAAACAACGGTGGGATTAAATATTCATTTTGATTAGGACATCATTAGGACAGCCAGTGCTCTTGATGATTGGTGGAGAAGAGGAGGAGGAGGAGGAGCAAAGGAAGGAGTTGATAATGAGGAGTAGGAGGAGGAGCAGGTGGAGGAGGAGGAGGAGGAGTAGGAGGAGGAGGAGGAGGAGGAGGAGGAGGAGGAGGAGGAGGAGGAGTAGGAGTAGGAGTAGGAGGAGCAGGTGGAGGAGGAGGAGGAGTAGGAGTAGGAGGAGCAGGAGCAGGAGCAGGAGCAGGAGCAGGAGCAGGAGCAGGAGGAGGAGCAGGTGGAGGAAGAGGAGAGGAGGAGGAGGAGGAGGAGGAGGAGGAGGAGGAGCAGGAGCAGGAGCAGGAGCAGGAGCAGGAGCAGGAGCAGGAGCAGGAGCAGGAGCAGGAGCAGGAGCAGGAGGAGGAGGAGCAGGTGGAGGAGGAGGAGCAGGTGGAGGAGGAGGAGGAGGAGGAGGAGGAGGAGGAGGAGGAGGAGGAGGAGGAGGAGGAGGAGGAGGAGGAAGAGGAGGAGGAGGAGAAATCCCCCAAAAAGGCCAGTGCTTTTAAAATATAAATGTCTCATCACGTATACAAAGTCCTATCATTAAAACAACCAAGAGAGTTACAAATATGATTCTGCTCTCCATGTATTCTGACCCTGATTTGAATATATCAGAGGGAAACCGAGTGTTTGCTGTATTTCAAACATGATTTATTCATTTAATCTCAGAAAGCTGATGACCAGTCAACAAAATAGTCTGCTCTGCATCTCTCTCCTCAACGGGAATCCACATTATTTAAGCATTTCAGCCTAAAGTTCTGTCTCACTTACAAGTCTCCTAAAAAACTGTTAATACTACGTCTTGTAAGATTACCTCCTAAAATCCTATTTCCTCAACACAGGCAACGACTGTGCTGTCTAGATTACAGCTGGCACAACACACTCCATGTCTCCAAGTACTTGTTTGAGCTTCAGCTGAACTTGGGTTTTATAATATGTCTGGAGGCCTACTACAAGCCCAGGGCAGTTTAATGTAATAGGAGGTCCTCTCACTGTGAGATAACAGTATAAAAAATACAACCTTCACATTTCAGTTTGATCATATCACAATCTTTCATCTAGACTGTCTGATTCGCCGTGGCTGTTCTATGATGACCTATTATGGGTATACGGTTCTGCTTTCTACTGCTGGAGATTGTTTTCCCTATCTGCACCTGTCAGTCATGCCACCATTTTCCCATCTGTCAAAGCAAGTAGCTATCTATCATGACCTAGTAGGTAACATAGGCCCTTTCCTTTTGTCCAATAATGTCTGTGAGAAGAGAGGACCCTCGTAATGTCACCTTAGGCCCACTCATTCTGATGCAGGACGCTGGTGATATCAGGAGAGGACAGGACACTGGTGATATCAGGAGAGGACAGGACACTGGTGATATCAGGAGAGGACAGGACACTGGTGATGTCAGGAGAAGACAGGACACTGTTCAAATCAGGAGAGGACAGGACACTGGTGATATCAGGAGAGGACAGGACACTGGTGATGTCAGGAGAAGACAGGACACTGGTGATATCAGGAGAAGACAGGACACTGGTCAAATCAGGAGAGGACAGGACACTGGTGATATCAGGAGAAGACAGGACACTGGTCAAATCAGGAGAGGACAGGACACTGGTGATATCAGGAGAAGACAGGACACTGGTGATATCAGGAGAGGACAGGACACTGGTGATATCAGGAGAAGACAGGACACTGGTCAAATCAGGAGAGGACAGGACACTGGTGATATCAGGAGAGGACAGGACACTGGTGATGTCAGGAGAAGACAGGACACTGGTGATATCAGGAGAAGACAGGACACTGGTGATATCAGGAGAAGACAGGACACTGGTCAAATCAGGAGAAGACAGGACACTGGTGATATCAGGAGAAGACAGGACACTGGTGATATCAGGAGAAGACAGGACACTGGTGATATCAGGAGAGGACAGGACACTGGTGATATCAGGAGAAGACAGGACACTGGTGATATCAGTAGAGGATAAATGTCACTATACTAGAGGGTCGTGGCAGTGGTCTGTTCCTTGTCATCGATGTCCAACTTGTTCCAACTACAGTGCTTTTAAGAGATATTTCCCAGAAAAACTTTAAAACTTTATGAAATTATTTCTAATTAACAACATTGCCAAATCTACTTCTAAACAAATGCAGTAAAATGTAAAATAGATTTTATAAATCAGATTTCCCCTCCCATTATCTGTGCTGTCCATCCCCGCTAGGTCTCTCCTCCTTATTAACCAAAGAATGTGGTCGATTGGGTGGAGGACACATCGGGGGTAATTGATCATCTCTATGTCTCGAGAACCATAATTCCCTTGGCGGGTGAGAAGGGGAGAGAAAGGGGAGAACGAGGAGAGAACGAGGGAACGAGCCACCTCATTGTCAGGAAGAGAGGAGAGAATGGCGATAAGGCAATAAGGTAAAGTGCTGATAAGGGGCTTTTCATCCACATTTCCACCGTCAATCTGATTGTATGAGTCTCTGTGTCGTTGTTCGAAAACGCAGCAAGCAGGAAGTCAATGGTGACAAACGAGAATGACTGAACTCTCATCTGTAAGGCAGAATAGGTAGAACAGAGAGGAGAGAGGGAGGAGGAGGGGGGAGGGGGGGGGGGGGGGGGGGGTGTAGAATTTGAACTTCGTCAGCAGGTTCCTTTAACAGAAGACTGGCACTGCTTTGTGCCGTCACGGCGATGGCTGGCCAAGAGCCCGAATGACAATAGTACAAGGATTGTACTGTCTTCTTAATGTGTGTTAAATAATTAACATGCTGTGTCTTCACCTTATGGGGAGGTGAGACATAACATGAACTAAACACGTAGGTACCGGTAGCTTTGACCATCCACTGAAGGATATGAGTAATAGCATAAATGTACAGTGAAAACACAGAGGCTACTTGTCTTCTAAGAAGAGAAAAAGAGACAAGTGACAAAGAGAATTACATTTAGGAATATACTATGAGCTCAAATTTAGCTGTTGAGGTTTGGCATTTGCTACCTGCGAATAGGACACACACACTAGGTTGAAAGAGTCCATTTCAGTATTGAAGAAAAGAGCTGATTGTTAGATATCCCAAAATGCACCGCAACCTACAGGGCTTTTTACTGTAAGTCGCTCTGGATAAGTGCCTGCTAAATGACTAAATTGTAAATGTAAAATGTGGTGTTTTCTAAAAAGATACAGGAATATAAAAGCAGAAGTAGTTTGATAGAGCGTGTGAATGCTTCAGTATGACACCTGTCTCTTTCATAGAGAAAGTACCCACCGGCAGGCAGCGGTGGAATTCAAGGATGTGGGTGGTGGGTATCGACATATTGATTGCAGGGGCCTTGTGGTGATGGAAATGCTCGGCATGCTCTAAATTGTATGGACTAAAGAGTAATCTACCAATTTAAAGTGTGTGTGTGTGTGCGCACGCTGAAAATAGATGTGCTATTATGCGTGAGGCATGACTGATAATAACCGCAGGGTATTTGAGTTGAAATATGGAGCTATCAGAGGTGTTTATCCCAGTCAAAGCTATGGGGGCCTCTGAGCGCAGAGAGCTGAGATAGAAAGCTCACTGCAGTTCAAAATTCAAATGCAAAAAGCCTGCCCTGGTCTGGGATATCTTAAATAGAATCTCATGCTCACATATTCACCGTCTTTCTAGAGTGTGTGGTCCAAGCTTTCCATGTAGAGTCAATAATTATTCAATCGAGGCCATGATTTCCTTAAATTCATGATATGAAAGTTATCCTGTTGCATTGGTGTCAGAAGTGAGATAACTCAAACTCCAGGAATGGTGGACACTTTTATCATTATTCATTTAATCCATTAGAGTCGTAAAAGGTTCATTGACAATATATCATTATGACATATCTAACACATACTAATTTACTTATCAATCAATCAATAGATTCTGTCATGTTTCTAAATGTTTTGTCATTATACCCTCTCTTTGACATTGTTACTAATCCTAATCAGTCACAGCTAATTTCCTGGAACATTGATACAACTTCTGTCACATTGACCTTTACACAAGACCAAAATATGTACTCTATGGGCTGGTTTCCGGGACTAAAAAGCATAGTTATGGACTAAAAAGCAAACTCAATACAGATTCTCCATTGAAAGTGCTATTTTGTCCAGGACTAGGCTTAATCTGTGTCCCGGAAACCGGCCCTATGTGTAAGTCACTTGAATGACACTTAATTGTCACGACAGTCAGCACGAGTCAAGTAAATGACACTGGAGCCGCTTATGTTGGTCAACTCCGTTACCTCCAGTAACTCTAAGGCTACCAGAGCATATTAAGACAGAAGTTTGTCAAAGTGAAACTTTTACACATTTTAGCACTAATACCAATGGCAAGTTGCAGTCAATGTTCCTAATACCCATTATAATCTGAATGCTGCAGCTAGAGAAAGGCTACCAAACCCACTGAGAAGCACAAACCAAGCTTCAGAACCGAATGAACTTTAGACAGCTTTATTAATGAAGATACCATATCACGTCTCTTCATTGACATTCAAAAAGCAACACCTAACAAAGAAGCTGTAGAAAGGAGTTTTTCAATAATTAAGATGTGTATTGTATGGATCTGTATGCAGAAAAAAATGATATATTAACTCATCCTATCCTTGAACAGCTCTTTAAAAAGAAGCAAGTGATTTAAATATCTTTGAACATCTTCCATGTAGTTGAAGAAGGACAGAGGATGGGGTGATGAGGAAGGACGGAGGATGGGGGGATGAGGAAGGAGGGAGGGAAGAGAGGAACAGAAGCTTGATCGCAGATAAAACCTCTTCCTCCCTAAGGACTGCTCAGGGATTCAGAATGGCATACGAGTTTTCTAATCAACCATCTGCACAGTTCACTACACTCCTCTTCTCCGCTTCTCCTCTCCTTCTCTCCTCTCCCCCTCTCCTCTCCTCCTCTCCTCTCTGCAGTCAGAGTGGTGGGGTGAGATGTGCTGTGATGCCTCACCAGGCTCCATCAAACCCAGCAGATCAGATAGTGGCTGGGTCAGCTGTGACACTGCATGGCCAGAGGTGTGAGGGTGGAGGCTGAGGCTGAGACTGAGGGGGGCTGACAGGGGGAGAGGTGTGAGGCTGAGGCTGAGGGGGGCTGACAGGGGGAGAAGTGTGCGGCTGAGGCTGAGGCTGAGGGGGCTGACAGGGGGAGAGGTGTGAGGCTGAGGCTGAGGGGGGCTGACAGGGGGAGAGGTGAGGGTGGAGGCTAAGGCTGAGGCTGAGGGGGACTGACAGGGAGAGAGGTGTGATGGTGGAGGCTGAGGCCGAGGCTGAGGGGGGTTGACAGGGAGAGGTCGGTGCATCATTTGTTATTGAATGAATATGATGAGAAAACAGGTGATAATCTGCTTTGTAGTTCACAGCAGAGTAATCGGAAGGTGACTCTTGATCACACTTGAATATTCAAGTCAGGTGTGAGTTTGTCCTTTGATTGGGTTGAATATTCAAGTCAGGCTGTGCGTTTGTCCTTTGATTGGGTTGAATATTCAAGTCAGGCTGTGAGTTTGTCCTTTGATTAGGTTGGCATGATTTTGGTTGGTATCAATTTGTAGAAAATGAAGTGTTCAGTTTGTGTTGCTGTAGTGTGTTGACTTGAAGTACATGAATCCCTCTCTCCCCTTTGCTTTCCTTCACACAGCAAACAACCAGAAATGAACAGCAGATAAACCCAGGTAGCTTTGGAATCTCCATAAAGAGTTCCTGTCAGTGGATAGCACTGTGAACTCAGGTGTGAAAATGGACACTTCTACATAAATGTCACATTTTTTCAAACGTTTGCTCAATTAATACGATAAAGTGATTCGCAGATAGTCACTACCGTGTTGGATTACGAGGAATATTGATCACTTTGTGAAGAAAAAAGATTGCTAACCCTCTCTATTTTCTCTCCAATGAAACCTAGACTGATCATCAAAGAATAGCATCATTGAACCTCTTGAGGACAAGTGTTTTACCCAGAATACCATGCATTTGGAAGCTCAGCATTGTTTGTGCTCCGTACCAATCATAATAGAACCACAACTTGGATAGCAATCACAATACAACAAAGTGGCACAACATTTAGCCTCGAGCAATGCCATTGTCGGATCCATTCAACTGATGTGCATCTATAGTCTACGCCGAGTGTTTTGTGCAAATAGCCTACTCATGAATCATCATGAATGTATTATCCATCATGATGATAGTGTGTACGTTGTCCATATTAGGACATCCTCAGTCTCTGCAGGAGTTGGGGATATCCTAATATGGACACTGTATATATGAAACAACGGAGATACTGTATTTGCAGAGTTCCAGTGTTTATCTGAAAGGGAAGTGGGAGAACATTCCCCATCACTTTATTAACAATTCAATGACATTATACAGCTGCTTTATTGATTTGTCAATATGACTTGAAAAAGCGGGGGCCCATAAAAAGTAATTAGATGCTACAGCAGGCTGTAAACCCCTCTGTCTGTGCCCAAAGGGGAGGTGGGGCACGGGCCTCAGTGTGCTAACTAAACTAAACAGAACAGCATGCTGCCTGATCGTAGCGCTACCGAGGCACGTTCTTTGGAGGCACTTCAGCACAATATGTCACTGCATCTCCGCCTTGACCTGCGGCATATGTCTGATGGTGTGGTGCTCGACGATCTGCAGATTTGAGCCAGAGTCAAACACGTGGTTTCCATGTGTTTGATGTGTTTGGTACCATACCATTGATTCCATTCCAGCCATTACAATGAGCCCGTCCTTCTATAGCTCCTTCCACCAGCCTCCTCTGACACATACAGTGGCAGAGCAGGTGGGCTCTTAATGATTGGCTCCCAGCTTATTGCACGCTACTAGAAAAACAAGTCAACGAAATGCCTCACACTCCAGACGGGGCCGCTGCAAAATGGAAGAGAGAGAGGAATCAGAAGGCAACACAAAGCATCTACCAATTCCCTGGTTTCTTTAAACTTGCCAGCTTGATTTCAGTCATGGTTGTGAATGTTAAGAGACGTTCCGGAACTTTGGCGACTACGTAAGTATTTTTTAAACCTCCTGCTTTGAGCAGGATGCATAATCTATGAGCAGAATTACTGTCTTTCCTCAATTAGCCACGGAATTCCTAGTTTGAAAGCGACTGTTTTCTGGAAGCTTTGTGGCACCATTTTGAGACCTGCACACTTGGCCCACACGGGCCAGGCACCTAGCAAATCGAGTTCCAGCCAATAGGTTTTTCACTTGCGCGAGGGGGCTCATATTGCGGGGCACTTTCTGGGAATTAATGTTTCCGGTTTTTCGCTGCTGCGGTAATGGTAGCTGGTGTACACTACGGGTGAATCTAATTCTCCAGTAGAAATTAAATGTCAGTCTTCTAAACTAAGCTAGAGCTGGTTTTACGTCAATTTGTTTTAGTGCTGACGGCTACACTTGATATGCTAGCTAGCTAATGGTAGCTAACGTTAGCTTGCAAATCAGAGTTGAAACAAGCTAGCTAGCTAACTTGAGCTAGCATGGATTTTAGCTAGCCAGGTCGTATTATAGGTCCTACATCCTTGCCTTCAGAAAGTATTCACACCCCCTTGATTTTTTCCACATTTTGTTGTGATACAGCCTGAATTTGAAATTGATTACATTTAGTTTTTGTGTCACTGGCCTACACACATTACCCCATAATATCAAAGTGGAATTATGTTTTTCTACATTTGTATACATTAATTAAAGATGAAAAGCTGAAATGTCTTGAGTCAATAAGTATTCAACCCCTTTGTTATGGCAAGCCTAAATAAATTCAGGTGTAAAAATGTGCTTAACAAGTCACATACTAAAATGTATGGACTCACTCTGTGTGCAATAATAGTGTTTATCATGATTTTTGAAAGACTACCTCATCTCTGTACCCTACACATACAGTTATCTGAAAGGTCCTACAGTCCAGCAGTGAATTTCAAACACAGATTCAACCACAAAGACCAGGAAGGTTTTCCAATGCATCGTAAAGAATGGCACCTATTGGTAGATGGGAAAAAAAGAATCAGACATTGAATATCCCTTTGAGCATATTGAAGTTATTAATTACACTTTGGATGTTGTCTCAATACACCCAGTCACTACAAAGATACAGGTGTCCTTCCTAACTCAGTTGCCGGAGAGGAAGGAAACCACTAAGGGATGTCACCATGAGGCCAATGGTGACCTTAAATTAGTTAGAGAGATTAAACTCTGTAACTTAGAATGGATCAACAACATTGTAGTTACTCCACAATACTAACCTAATTGAGAAGAAGGAAGCCTGTACAGAATACACATATTCCAGAACATGCATTCTGTTTGCAACAAGGCACTAAAGTAATACTGCAAAAAAATGTCAAAGCCTGAATACAAAATGTTATGTTTGTGGCAAATCCAATGCAACACATTACTGAGTACCACACTGTCACGTACATTGAAGAACGGGTCAGACCAAGGCGCAGCGTGATATGCGTACATGTTTATTGAACTATAAACACACAAAAAAACAACAAAGGAAACGAAACGTGAAGTCCTAAGGTAGATACACAACTAACCTTACCAGGAACAAGATCCCACAACACACTAGTGCCAATAGGCTGCCTAAGTATGATCCCCAATCAGAGACAACGAGCGACAGCTGCCTCTGATTGGGAACCACACCGGCCAACATAGATATACACATACTAGAATAACACCACATAGAATATACGCAACAAAGAATATACACACCCTGACTCAACATATACGAGTCCCCTGAGTCAGGGCGTGACAGTACCCCCCCAAATGTGCGAACTCCGACCGCACAACCTTCACCTAACAGGGTAGGGGCCGGGTGGGCATTCCGCCTCGGAGGCGGAACCAGCTCCGGGCGTGACGACCACATACTCTTCGCCTCCCTGTTACGCCCCTGGTCAGGTCTGGACCTTGGCGCGCTGCTTCCCCTCTCCTTCCTCCCACGATACTCCAGGCCCTGTCTGGACCCTGGTGTGGGAGACCCCAAACCTGGAGAGGGGCTGACGTCATGGTCTGGACTGGAGCCGCTGACCGGAGCTGGACCGGGCACCGGTGGAGCGGACTGCTCAGGCTCCGGACTGGAGCCGCTGACCGGAGCTGGACTGAGCACCGGTGGAGCGGACTGCTCTGGCTCCGGAGTGGAGCCGCTGACCGGAGCTGGACCAGACGACGGTGGGACGGGCGGCTCAGGCTCCGGACTGGAGCCGCTGACCGGAGCTGGACTTGACCCCGGTGAAGCGGACTGCTCTGGCTCCGGAGTGGAGCAGCTGACCGGAGCTGGATCAGGCACCGGTGGAGTGGAATGCTCTGGCTCTGGAGTGGAGACGCTGACCGATGCCGGACCAGGCACCGGTGGAACGGGCATGGGCCGTGCCGGACTGGACACACGCACCACTGGTCTGGTGCGAGGAGCAGGCACGGGCCGGACCGGACTAGGAACATGCACCACTGGCCTGGTGCGAGGAGCAGGCACAGGCCGGGCCGGACTGGCGACGCGCACCACTAGCTTGGTACGAGGAGCAGGAACGGGCCGGGCCGGACTGGCGACGCGCACCACTCGCTTGGTGCGAGGAGCAGGAACGGGCCGGGCCGTACTGGCGACGCGCACCACAGGCTTGGTGCGAGGAGCAGGAACGGGCCGGGCCGGACTGGCGACGCGCATCACAGGCTTGGTGCGAGGAGCAGGAACGGGCCGGGCTGGCGACGCGCACCACAGGCTTGGTGCGAGGAGCAGGAATGGGCCGGGCCGGACTGGCGACGCGCACCACAGGCTTGGTGCGAGGAGCAGGAACGGGCCGGGCCGGGCTGGCGACGCGCACCACAGGCTTGGTGCGAGGAGCAGGAACGGGCCGGGCTGGACTGGCGACGCGCACCACAGGCTTGGTGCGAGGAGCAGGAACGGGCCGGGCTGGACTGGCGACGCGCACCACAGGCTTGGTGCGAGGAGCAGGAACGGGCCGGGCCGGGCTGGCGACGCGCACCACAGCCTTGGTGCGAGAAGCAGGAACGGGCCGGGCCGGACTGGCGACGCGCACAACAGGCTTGGTGCGAGGAGCAGGACTGGGTTCCTTTATTAACCCCCGCTCCTTCTGCTGCCTAACCAGCTCCTCTCGCCGTGCCTCTACTTTTTCCTTCTCCCATTTAGCCTCCTGTAGTGCCTTCCTCTGACCGAATAACTCCTGCTCCCTCTGAGCCAACAGCCCCCGTAACATGGTGGCCTCATCTCCTAACCTGCAGATCGGCCCTTTCACGGCCTCCTGCTGCCTCGTCGTCCACACCGTGTGCCCCCCAAAAATGTTTCTTGGGGTTGCCTCTCGGGTCTCCGTTGTCGGCACTGTTGGTGCCGTTTCTCCTCTCCTACCCAGGCTTCCTCCTTCATCGCCTTCCGATAACGGACGGCCTCCTCCTCTGTAATTCTCCCCCAACCGAGAAGGACATCTACTAATGTTACCTCCTGTTGAGTCCCAGGCGTTTGCTCCTTCTCGGCACGCTGCTTGGTCCTTGTTTGGTGGGATCTTCTGTCACGTACGTTGAAGGACGGGTCAGACCAAGGCGCAGCGTGATATGCATACATGTTTATTGAACTATAAACACACGACAAAACAACAAAGGAAACGAAACGTGAAGTTCTAAGGTAGATACACAACTAACCTTACCAGGAACAATATCCCACAACACACTAGTGCCAATAGGCTGCCTAAGTATGATCCCCAATCAGAGACAACGAGCGACAGCTGCCTCTGATTGGGAACCACACCGGCCAACATAGATATACACATACTAGAATAACACCACATAGAATATACGCAACAAAGAATATACACACCCTGACTCAACATATACGAGTCCCCTGAGTCAGGGCGTGACACACACTCCATATTTTCAAGCATAATGGTGGCTGCATTAGGGCTGGGCAAGCCTTATTCTAAAATGGATTAAATTATGTTTTTCCCTCATCAATCTACACACAATACTAAATAATGACCAAGTGAAAACAGGTTTTTAGACATTTTTGCTAATTGAAAAAAGAAAAAAAAGAAACGTATTTACATAAGTATTCAGCCCCTTTGCTATGAGACTCGAGATTGAGCTCAGGTGCATCCTGTTTCCATTGATCATTCTTGAGATGTTTCTACAACTTCATTGGAGTCCACCTGTGGTAAATTCAATTGATTGGAGATTATTAGGAAAGGCACACACCTTTCTAAATACTGTAAGGTCCTACAGTTGACAGTGCATATCAGAGCAAAAATCAAGCCATGAGGTCGAAGGAATTGTCCTTGGAGCTCCGAAACAGGATTGTGTCAAGGCACAGATCTGGGGAAGGGTACCAAAAAATGTCTGCAGCATTGAAGGTCCCCAAGAACACAGTGGCCTCCACCATTATTAAATGGAATAAGTTAGGAACCACCAAGACTCTTCCTAGAGCTGGCCGCCCGGCCAAACTGAGCAATCGGGAGAGAAGGGCCTTGGTCAGGGAGGTGACCAAGAACCCGATGGTCACTCTGACAGAGCTCCAGAGTTCCTCTGTTGAGATGGGAGAACCTTCCAGAAGGACAACCATCTCTGCAGCACTCCACCATTCAGGTCTTTATGGTAGAGTGGCAGACGGAAGCCACTCCTCAGTAAAAGTCACATGACAGCCCGCTTGGAATTTGCCAAAAGGCACCTAAAAGACTCTCAGACCATGTGAAAAAGGATTATCTGGTCTGATGAAACCAAGATTGAACTCTTTGGCCTGATTGCAAAGCGTCACGTCTGGAGGAAACTTGGCATTATCCCTACGGAGAAGCATGGGGGTGGCAGCATCATGCTTTGGGGATGTTTTTCAGCGTCAGGGACTGGGAGACTAGTCAGGATCGAGGGAAAAATGAACGGAGCAAAGTACAGAGAGATCCTGCTCCAGAGCGCTCAGGACCTCAGACTGGGGCGAAGATTCACTTTCCAACAGGACAATGACCCTAAGCACACAGCCAAGACAACGCAGGAGTGGCTTCGGGACAAGTGTCTGAATGTCAATGAGTGGCCCAACCAGAGCCCGGACTTGAACCAGATCTAATATCTCTGGAGAGACCTGAAAATAGCTGTGCAGCGACGCTCCCCATCCAACCTGATAGAGCTTGAGAGGATCTGCAGAGAAGAATGGGAGAAAGTCTCCAAATACAGGTGTGCCAAGCTTTTAGCGTCATATCTAAGAAGACACGAAGCTGTAATCGCCGCCAAAGGTGCTTCAACAAAGTACTGAGTAAAGGGTCTGAATACTTAGGTAAATGTGATATAAACCTCAAATGCAAATAGCGAGTTGAACCTGCTTGTCAGAGAGGAAGAAGTGATTTCTCATCTTTGTTGTTGTGAGAGGCAGGGGAGGGGCTTGGTGTTTGTGTAAATGGGAAGGTGCACAGTTACAGCATAAGGAGCGAAGGAGAGAAGACCAAGAAGACAACATGAGAATAAGCGGACATACGCGCTCATAAAACAAAACATTTAAAGAAAATGTAATTCTTGTGATACAGGCATTTGGAATATCGTGCTAAAACAACATGTTGAATTAATCAAATTAATTTGCTATATTGTCCAGCCCTAGGCTGCATCATGTTATGGGTATGCTTGTAATCGTTATGGACTGGGGAGTTTTTTCAGGATAAAAATAAACGGATTGGAGCTAAGCACAGGCAAAATCCTAGAGGAAAACCTGGTTCAGTCTGCTTTTCACCAGACACTTGGAGATTAATTCACCTTTCAGCCGGACATTAACCTATAACTCAAGGTCAAATCTACACTGGAGTTGCTTACCAAGAAGACAGTGAATGTTCCTGAGTGGCCGAGTTACAGTGTTCAGTTAAATCTACTTGAAAATCTGTGGCAAGACCTGAAAATGGTTTTCTAGCAATGATCAACAACCAATTTGACAGAGCTTGAAGAATTGTAAAAATAATAATGGGCTAATGTTGCACAATCCAGGTGTGGAAAGCTCTTAGAGACTTACCCAGAAAGTCTCACAGCTGTAATCGCTGCCAAAGGTACTTCTACAAAGTATTGACTCAGGGATGTGAATACTTATGTAAATGAGATATTTCTGTATTTAATTTTCGATAAATGTGCAAAAATGTCTAAAAACATGTTTTCACTTTGTCATTGTGAGATATTGTGTGTAGATGGGTGAGAAAAAAGTAATCTATTTTGAATTCAGGTTGTAACACAACAAAATATGGAGTATGTCAAGGGGTACGAATACATTCTAAAGACACTGTATAACACCTGTCATCTGGTGTGTTAAGTTAGCCTGCTAGCTAGTAGCCAATGCCATTGCAAGTAAGGTTAGGAATTTAGCTAGTTAGCCGGTTATGCTAGCGACAAAGCCAACCGTTTTAAACATTGGGCTAGCTGGCATCCGGAGTATGGGGTAACGTTAGTTACAGCATGGTAATGGGTGATTTACATTTTTGTCCCGCCCTGGAAACGAGAGAAAGGCCTATTAGCTTCAGCCCCTCGCCATTTGAGTGACAGCTAGCAATATGCACATTGACGAGTTGCACAGGGAAAAAAGAAGGCTGGCCCAGGCCTGCCCAGTGTTATCCAATGAGGTTGCAGGACTGGCCCAACAGCTCAGTGGCACAGCAAAAAGAGAGAGAGAGAGAGCAATGACGTAGTGGACATATCTGCACATATATGACATAGTACCACATTTTTCGGGGACCCATTTTGGCTCTTGAGTGCTACTTTCAGAACTACTGGCTAAAAAGTATGCAAATCTTCTGGAAAATCTCTTCAACTCAATAGGTTATGTCTCCATTTTAATCTACATGTAGATGTCTTTGATGCTACTAGACACATGCATACAGAAACAGAGAACCTTTACAGGCTCATTGTGATGAGAGAGGGGACAGTAACAGAGGTATAATGTTTTTTTTCAGCATCGCACTGCCTTGTGGGGGAAACTGTACGTCACAAATGATCAGTCGGCCTTTTGGTGTGATTGACCTGAGCAGGAAATCTTTAAGTGGCTCATGCATACATGGAGTAGGTAGCAGCACATCAACCAGCCTGGAATGCAGATCTCTCAGGTGTCCTAGCATGACAGCCAAGGTCGCACACGCTGCTAACTGACTGCTCCAAAATGGTCGGGCTAGAGGTGCCTCTTGAACATCAGTATAAAATGTGGTTAACACTCACTTTAAATTCTCTCTCCATAATGCATTGTAAGTACATGTATACAACTTTAGGAGCTATGCACAATGCTTTATAATGCATGGTGGTATCAGTTGTATTCCCTACAGTTTATACCAAAGCAGGCAGAGCACAATAATGTATTAACCATATCTGGAGTGAAATCTGTTTCATTTTAATAATGTATTGAGAGAGTGAATCATTCTAAAATGCTACATCTGAAAAAATGTTTAAAATTATGTCTCAATCTATTTGATTCTCTAAGACCGTATAACTATATAGGCCAAAGCCGTGATTGTTGTTAATACAAAGGAATGGAGAGGACTAGGCCTACTCACTGTTATCCTAGGATTGCTGATTCAATCAAAAACCATCACTGACCATCCAAAGCGACTAAGAACTACACCCTCCATTTTTTTTACTCCCTCTTTCAAATATTTTGTATAGTTTTTTCCCACTCAATGTTTGTTTATGTACATGTGGGGCGTAATATTTCAAAATATAAAAAAATAATAACAAAAAAAATAAAAAATGCCATTTAGCAGACGCTTTTATCCAAAGCGACTTACAGTCATGTGTGCATACCTTTTTACGTATGGGTGGTCCCGGGGATCGAACCCACTACCCTGGCGTTACAAGCGCCATGCTCTACCAATTGAGCTACAGAGCTACAGAAGTGTCAACCCCGCCCATCTGACACTCCGGGCAGGCTAAAGCAAATGCTTAAAGTATTTGAAGGATTTCAAATAGTATTTAAACCCAGGTCTGATCTATGCAGCCAACTTTACACTCTTTTTTTTTCTAACAGATGTGTTAGTATGTAAATTCCCCTTCTGTCCCTCCCTCCCACCCATCCATGTACCACTGTGTCTTCCTTAATGTACCTTCAAACCCCCTCGTCTTTGCTGCATGTGGAACTGCTTCAGACACCTTTTGTTTGGGGACCAGAGTGGGTTTCTTTCATATCATGCTCCATAAACCAGCACTAATCCAGGGGAGTGAGAGCAATCAGGCGGTGAACACATGGAGGGCTATGGGGACACTCCACCACACCACAGCTGCATGCCACTACCTGCCATCGCACAGAGCATTAAATTAAAGGTGGGGGAGGAGGCCATAAGGTTCGGCTCAGATTAATGCCTGAGAAATGAGTTTTCCTATTTGGAGAGAGAAACTCCTGAGTAAACCTCAGATCTAAAGCACAAGCTATTGTGAAGAATCCTCTTGTAGAGAGTGGTAAACCTTAAGCACATGAGCTATTGTGAAGAATCCTCTTGTAGAGAGTGGTAAACCTGAGACATTGAGCACATGAGGTATTGTGTAGAATCTTCCAGCATCTTCTAGTATAGCAGAGAAAACCTGAGCATGACTCTGAGGCCTAAAGCACATGAGCTATTGTGTAGGATCGTACAGGAAAGAGGGGTTCGTTTGAAATGAAGAATTTAGGTGAGGTAAATGATGAAAGGTCAGCACAGCCAGATCACGGATGGATCCCACCGTTGCCAACAAATGCAGACAGTGAGTCATACAGCAAATTTCAGCATTCCATCAACCCCCACATTCAAAGGCTATTCTGTTGAGGAGAGGATAATACCATGCAGGAAGAGTAGAAGAAAAGACCGTGGGGAAATAGAAAGCCGCAGTGACCCTGTCAGTCCAGGTAATAGCAGAGCAGAGGCTCTACTGAGCGATTTAGGCCACACAGTTAATTCAACTTGACAGGTCCAGGTTTAAAATGGGCTTCTCTTCACCAGCCCACGCAGTGGGCCAACTCTCTCTGTCCAATCTCTTTGATGGAGGACAGCAGTGGAGGAGAGCAGAGCGGAGTGTGCACCGTCTTTTCTGGCTAAGCCAGGCGAGGCGGCGATGTACTGTAGCAGAGGCAGGGTTCAGCGGAGGGTGTTTTATTTGAGGTGAAAAGTTGCAATGTTTTCAAAGTGGACAGTCTCCCGCCCGGGGAACTGGCGAGAGATTAGAGGGTGTTATTAGAAAGCAATGAGCTGTACCACCAGAACATAATCCTCCTCTGTCTGCCTCTCTCTCTCTCTCTGTGTGTGTGTGTGTGTGTGTGTGTGTGTATGTGTGTGTGTGTGTGTGTGTGTATGAGAGAGAGGTGAAGTGGCATCAATGTCATTACATCTCATACTGCATTGTGTTCCAGAGAGGGTGGAGGGAAAGGCTTCTTCTCTTTCTGATTAATGTTTTATTTGTGTCTCAGCTCGGTCGTTTATTGCTCACCTGAACTGAATCATTGATCTTCTGCTGCAGGTCCTTAAAACTCTTCCTGTAGCCCGCCTGAACCCCACCACCGAGTTTGAACACAAGCGAGCCCCAAGGCCTGGGATTGAGGGATCTGAACTTCAGATGCCTGCCTCTCCAAACTGTAATTCGGTTTGAAGTGGTGGATTATTGTGTGTCTCTCCGATGCGATGTTGCAATTTCCCCTGGTTTACTATGCCTTGCATCGCATCGCCCACCCAAGATAATCATGCTGCCTCCCTATCAACAAGGAAACTAATCAGAGAAGAGCAAAGCTGTTACTGATTATATCAACGGTTTGAGAATGAAAAGAGCATTACAGGAAAACTGTGTTATGCATTATTGTTGGAGTAAGTAGGCATAATGTTCTGTTCTGCAGTGGCAGTGTTTTGGGGCCATTGGGCTTGTTAACATGTAGGAGAGAGAACTCTTATACCCACAAGGCTTTCCCATAATAAGGAGCTCTTCTTTTGACAGGAAAAAAATTCCTTCTGTAGCCTACTTCTACTCCTATCAAAATAGATAGATATTACGAAGTTCAGTCACAAACTATACAATACATGCGGTAAAGAGATCAATCGAACTCGATCAAAACAATGGAAATGCCATGGAAACGCGTGGGGGAAAGATCCCGTGGGGGAAAGATCCCGAATTTCCTTATTGCCCCACAGTAAAATTAGCCTACCTTTAGTTTATTATTTATATGTGTATTTCACACTATGTTGAGGTAAAAATCGGGGGAATACAGATGCAGGATCTTAATTTGATCTCAAATTAAGATCTTACAACTGTAATGCTTGTTTGGATGTCAACCCCAATACATGTTCATGTCATTGTCACCAATCAACTGCATTGCAGTTAAAAAACAACTTTGACTACCACCACTGATTTCTGTATGCTAGCTATGCTACCAGCTTATAATACGAACAGTGTAACTTCTTCTAAACCTGAAAAGGGACAACTTCTAAATGTTATGCAGCGAAAACCTGACTTTAGTAACCACATTGTGGGCCTGTTACATAAATAATGACGGATTTGATAAATATCCACTCTGTTAGACCAGATGTGTTGTGTCAATCCACCATCCTTCTAATATCCCCCACACTCTGCGTTCCATTGAATTCTTTATTGCATCTACAGTATGCAAACCTTGTTCCTGAACACCCGTGTGGTCAAGAATGTAAAGTGGCTGTTACGAGTATTACCTACTATCATCTAGAACTTGGAAAGATCTCTTAGAATCCTGTTTTAATGTCCTCTATCAGATTCTTTACATTTTCTGCTAGGACTTTTAAGGACAGTAGCTAATGAGTGTAATTCAGTGTCACGGTCAAGCCTCTTATTTTTTTTATTTCACTTAAACTTATTAGGTCACATCTTTTGTGCTTAACGTTCTGCGTAACAATGTCATTAAGCGCTTAACACACATCCGTTTAGTAGTTAAAAATAATCTGTTCTCACACTTGCCACTGAAATGGTCTTAGTACAGAAAAGGCATTAAGTCATTTGCAAAACACAAATATTTCCTTAGGTCTTATAATCATGTTTTTGAGAAAAACCAAAGTAGTTGTTTTGCTAAGATGAAACTAATGGTCTGTTTTTTTTTTTTTTTGCAGTTTTGTTACAGACTTCAAAGACAACAACTTAATTCTGGAACAGCTTTGAGGAGCTTTTGTTTCTCACCCTCTGCAGTTTTTGCTTTCAAATGGAGTAGTTCTCCCCCACTGCATATTTCAAATGGAGTAGTTCTCCCCCACTGCATATTTCAAATGGAGTAGTTCTCCCCCACTGCATATTTCAAATGGAGTAGTTCTCCCCCACTGCATATTTCAAATGGAGTAGTTCTCCCCCACTGCATATTTCAAATGGAGTAGTTCTCCCCCACTGCATATTTCAAATGGAATAGTTCTCCCCCACTGCATATTTCAAATGGAATAGTTCTCCCCCACTGCATATTTAAAATGGAGTAGTTCTCCCCCACTGCATATTTCAAATGGAGTAGTTCTCCCCCACTGCATATTTCAAATGGAGTAGTTCTCCCCCACTGCATATTTTAAAGGACTCTCCACTTTTTATGCCTCCTTCCATCCCAGTTCTGCCTGGGTAACGGAGTGATGCTTCCCCCATCGGTCCTCCGTGTGGGGGTCTCTACAGCCGTAGCACAAGGGCTCTTATGACTTGGCATGACCTCAATGCCCACCCTACGTCTGTCTACCATTCCCATCCTCATCCCATCCCACGGCTTGCCATAAAACTCGGCAACATTTAAAAAACACAACACAAACACAGCCCATGATAATCATTCTAAGTTCATCCATCATAAAGCACAAATTGGTCGACATCATTGTAATTATGAGAGATTGAGTTTAGGGATTGCAAGGGGGAATCATTTGCCGTAATTGCAGCAAACTATAAATGCATGTTTTATTGCCTTCATAAACTGTTCATGTTGCATGCTTGATGGTGTCAGAATAGTTTAGGATAGCAGGTTTCGCTGTCGGTTGCTGCTGTTGTGCAGCATGACTTATTTGAGTAATAAAACACAGAAAAATAGCAAATGGGAGATAATGGGAGATAATTTCACCGGCTCCAAAATAGCTGGGGTAAAACAGTCTAATATTTTAACATGGTTGGGTTGTTATACTGTAATTTGCTTGGTTGTATCTTAGCTTTTCTGAGATAAATTATTATGTTGAATTGCCTAAAGGAATGGATCCAATTTTGCAGACAGCATCTACTGAGTTCAATCAGTGTAAATCAGTTCTCTCTTCTCTCTCTCTCTCTCTCTCTCTCTCTCTCTCTCTCTCTCTCTCTCTCTCTCTCTCTCTCTCTCTCTCTCTCTCTCCATAAAGACGTTGTCTGGATGCTGAGAGATGCAGAGGGAGCTTTCAGCTCCAATCCGATCAGCCACAATCAGTCAGACTGAGTCAGACCTGGGGAGAAGAGATCAGAGAGAAAATAGTAATGTGCTGCTGTCGTCTGGTCCCCTGTGTCACTGTCCCTTCTTCCACACCTCTCAGTAATGATGGCAAAGTTAAACCTGCTCACCTCCTCATCTCTGCAGATTCCTTAGTGTCTTCATCAGCAACGTGCAGTGTGCTTGTCTCACTGGATTATCCATTACTTTTATTATAATTCTCACAGTGCTGTGTAGTTAGCAAAAAACAGGCTTTCATTGTGAGATGATAATTCTCATTCTTGGCGACTCCTTTGGTCTTTTAGGGAAAAAATGGACATTTTGACATTGTGAGTTAAACACCCAAATTATTGAAAACATGATGCTTTGTGAGCTAGTGAAATAGTTGTGATTACGAGGTGAGAGACGCAACACAGGTAGACTGTTTGGGTCTATTAACTGCGATGAAGCCAGTCATTGCATTTAGAGGTGTTACTTTTCTTCAAGTGTTCCACATTGATCTAGCTCCAGTGACTTTGTCAATGGGTGTTGAATCAGTGAGAGGACACTATTTGTGACATTAATAATATACTTTTCCTTTACTGGATCTAATACTAAATAGTACCATCTTGTTTTAGATCTATTCAACCTGGATTTATTCAGCATGGATTTATTCAACCTGGATTTATTCAACCTGGATTTATTCAACCTAAATGTATTCAACCTGGATTTATTCAGCATGGATTTATTCAACCTTGATTTATTCAGCATGCATGTATTCAGCCTGGATTCATTCAACCTGAATTTATTCAACCTGGATTTATTCAGCCTGGATTTATTCAAACTGGATTTATTTAGCCTGGATTTATTCAGCATGGATTTATTCAACCTGGATTTATACAGCCTGGATTTATTCAACCTGGATTTATTCAGCCTGGATTTATTCAACCTGGATTTATTCAACCTGGATTTATTCAAACTATATTTATTCAGCATGCATTTATTCAGCCTGAATTCATTCAGCCTGGATTCATTCAACCTGGATGTATTCAGCCTGGATTTATTCAGCCTGGATTTAGCCACTAAACAACAATGGTGAGTCTCATTAAAAGCCACACTACACTGTAAACCCTAATAAGTTCACATAACTCAACAATTATTTTGTAACAGATTACACAAACATATTTTAGTGATGTTTTTAAATGTTTTAAGTTTACATAAAATAAAAATTACATTTACAGTTGCCTTAAATTATCTCAATGTTATCTTATAAATATTGATATTCCTCAACTTATAACTAGGGAGTAATTCACTCAACATTTTCAATATTTTTCAACTCATATAATGTGGGAAATACACTCAAAATTTTCAATATTTTTCAACTCATATAATGTGGGAAATACACTCAAAACTTTCAATATTCTTCAACTCATAAATGTGGGAAATACACTCAAAATATTAAATATTCTTCAACTCATATAATGTGTGAAATACACTCACATTTTTCAATATTCTTCAACTCATAATGTGGGACATGCAATCAAAATTAATTCTAAACTGAAATACTGATGTCGGTCCATTACACAATTATAATCAGCGAATAATGTTAGAAAACATGAAAGTGACACCACAGTGACAATTTAACTTTTTTTTTATTCAACACAATGTGCTTTTAAAAAGGCACGAATCAAAAGGAGCTCAGTCAAAACAAAGTGCTTGTCATAAATTAAAACAAAAAAGGAAAAGGAAATGACTCCATAAAAACAAAATGTGTTTTAAAGTACATTAAGTGTTAATAGTTCCATATTCTGATAGTGGTCATTGCTACAGAGGGTAGATTCAGTATTTTGGGTCTCCATATCACATTATTCAGTAAACATTATGATAAAAACTCACAAAGGCTTCATGATAAAATTAAATAAGATTCTAATTATAATCCATCCTCAACAGCAATGACAACTATTAGAATGTGGAGCCATTTAAAACGTTTTGGCACTTACTGTACCTTGAAGGCTGCAACTCACTTTTTTTAAATAAAACATTCAAATAAAAGTACTGGTTTCTACTGTGCCGTACTTCAACTGGCAACATCAAGGTAAGCATTAGGTCACACAACATTAAACATGTATAGTGCATGATTTCAACAGTCGTTTCCCACAAGTACAGTACAAAAACTTGGGCTTGGCAATACGTCAATGTTGTGATATTTATCTATTAACAATCAATGTATTAAATCTGAGGTAGAAGAGGCAAACAGTGTAACATATTAATCTTCAGTGTAATAATATGAAACGTTTGGGTGTCAAGAGCAATCTTCCATCTATGTTGTAAGCGCAGAGAGGTGTTTTGTCATTTAGCTCTGATGGGGTGTGAACAGCCAGATTGTTTGGGAAAAGTTCGTAAGATCTCAGGTGTTCAATGTAGTGTGATGTGTGCTCTTGGCAAAGAAAGACAACACTACTGTTAACCAGGAGAACCTGTTCAATTCTATAGTAATTAGGCAGTCCTCCCTCTTGTCCCACGGACAAAAACATTCCTACATCATAATCAGTTCCATCAATGCAGACCTTTGATGTGCTGTAAATAACATTGCTTGCTGTTATTTGTTCAATGTATGTCTTGGCAACATTTGGAAGCATTGATACCAGTACAGAAGAGACATTTGATGTCTGCTGGTGAGGTTTGAAGAATCCGGAGGCACTGAGATGGTATGCTACCATGTATTGATGCCTGTCTGCAAGTGTTTTTAACACATTTTTAAAGTTTTGTGTGTCGTGTACAACTGAAAAAACGGTGTTTACCCTCAAACCTCATTGTCCACAAGTGTACAAGGGGCCCAAAACGGCGTACAAGGTCAGGATAGTGCTCAATGTAGTGATGCTTAGGACGGAGTTTGAAATCTGGAAAGGCTTCTTTCAGCATCTCTCTATGATCCTGTATCTTGGACTGTAAATACTGGATGGACTCCTCTGTGAATTCTGTGCACAGCGATAACTCTACTACCTCTTTTAAGTCCATTAGCACAGTCCATGCTCCATCCTCTTCAGGAACTGAAGTCCCAATAATCAAAGGGAGCAGTCTAAGCAATGTGGCATTTTCATGGCCGTTACCACCAATGCTTTTCTTTACAGCGAAGGTCTGTGGTATTTTATGAGGTTTGTCAAGCTTGTCTGTGTGCTGGTATGGAAACGATAGAATTCTCTCGTTCAAATATTCAAGGGTGAAGTATTTGCAACGGATCATCTCTCCGATACACAGGGCGAGCTCTACGGGCACAATGCCCTCAAAAAGATCGTGGAGGGCATCAGGTTGAAAGCCAGTGACCGTATGAAAATGCTCTAGATGCTGGCTCAGGACACAATCTGCCTGAACACCATTCTGACTCTGACTACCCCCATGCATTACAGCATGCACATCACTATTATGGCTGTCTTTTGTCCTAAGACTGAACTCGCCACTTGCAACTTCATGAGTCTGAAGTTTAGCTTGTGTCGCTGTGCAGAATCTGCAAAAATATTCTGCTCTAAAAGACTTTGAAAAGCCTGCCAAATCATGGGCTGCAAGATTGTCAGACACCACACACATGACTGTTCCTTGAACTACCTTACCAATAGATTCATTGAATACCCCATCTTGTTCAAGGGTACGGAGGTCCAAGTGCTTTTTCATAGCCAAATGTCTGTATGTCAGCCACTTTACATAAAGCTGCAAGCTGAATTACATGCAGGGCTGATCGGTATTTACTGGCAAGATCAGCAAGAGTCCAGTATACTGAACATATTTTGTGTATTTTCCGTGATGTGCCAAGTGGATTGGCTATTTCCAAATCATCAATGTACAAAATGAGTGTTATCGTTAACTCATCTGAAGACAAGAATGTGTTCTCTTTGAAGTACAAGCCATCTTGGTGGCTTACATAATGACTGTTTTGTGCCACTTTTGTTTCTTTAATTTTGTCCAGAATATCTGTATGATTGAAGATTTTTTGTATCATCTCCAGAATGGGAACATGCACTGCTGTGTGTCCTGGCTGTAGCAGATACTGTACAGGCTTTACCACAGGGTAATTATTTTTGATGAAGGTTTTCCTTCTCTTGGTTGAGGATAACTGCTTCCCCTTAGCTGTGGCACTGACAATAATATTACTGTCCATAACAGTACTGACAACATCATTTAGAAGTGTTTCACTGACAGTGATGTCATGACTCTGTAAGACCTCTTTAATATCTTGTTTGAGTATCGGTTGGGACAAGGAAAATATCTGAGTCAAATGTTCCACTATCTCCTGAGTTGCCATGTCAGATACATGAAGAATAGATTGCATCTTTAGGAATAACGATGCCAAGTTATGCTTCAACTGGGCTCTTAAAGTGTCTGTGTCACACTGACCGTTCACCTCATCAAGATCAAATGTGTCCGCAGACCCTGCACTGTGACTTTCAGCGTGTTCCCCAAGACTTTCTGCTGCAACTACAACTGGGGCACTATCATTGTCTGCCAATACAACACATTCACCAAAGTCTGAATCACCACCATGTTTTCTACTTTTGTGTGCATTAAACGCTGAGTAGCTATTTGTTCTGTAATTACAATTCTTGAATGGGCATGCTACCATCTCATGACTTCGTAAATGACTTCTCAAATGACCCAATAGAATTTCCTCAGAAAAGGGCTGCTTGAAGTTACACAAAGGACATGTAAAAAAAACACATGCTCCTTCAGTTGCATCTACTCTACATGAATCATTATGACATCTTGACAGATGAGCTTTCATCGCTTCGAATGATGGAAAAGTACAAATGCAACTGTCATAGAGACATGGCAGGGGGGACACTCTTGAATATTGGCTATGCAGTACAGTATAGTGCCAAAATAATTGTCCCCGGGTATTTGAAGTTGCAGAACACAACTTGCACTTCCACTCCATTGGGCCAACTTCAGCCTGCAATTTAAATATTTTCGATTAAAGTCTAAACCATTTCAGCCCTGTTTTGCACTTTTGGCTATTCAAAAGTTGATTTAAAAAAAAAAAAAAAAAAAAAAATGATGCCAACCAGTTAACACATCAGTAATTTGATTAAATCTGTTCTGCTGCAAAAAAAAATCTAAACATTGTGAATAACTCAAGGCGAAAATCTTTTATTTTTTATTTTTATTAGTACACAATTTACAAAACTCACCTATTAGCACCTGTCTGATGGTGAAACGCTGGCTCTCTGTATTACTCTTTGTAGTCCGATATCTGTACACAACATGTGCACAAAGATGATTTGTTAATGTTCAAAAACATTTTTAAAATAATAATGTGAATATATAGATAAAAAGTTTCCAAATCTATCAAAAACATTAATTGTACACTAATTATAGTAAAAATGAAAATGTTAAAAGATAAGCAAGTTAGTTATTAACAAGCAAAGCATCAAAGTTGTGTGCTTATAGATCTGCTATTTCTGTTGTTGTTCTTTGTATTTAACAAAGTATTAATAAAGGGTTCAAGTGATCAACTGTTGACCCCACAGTTGAGATAAAAACATTTAGAGAAATAGCAAAAGAATGACTGTGGAAACACATAAAATAAAACAAATTATTAGTAACACTATTTCATAATACATCCTACCTGAACTGTTAAAAGGATTTCGAGATGATCTCACAACCACACACTTGAGCCTAGGAAGAAATACAAACACAGGCCTGGTTAGCATCATGATAACACACTCACATTATGTTGTTTAGCATTGTTCGTTTCACGCTAGCACACACGTACACACAGCTCGATAACGTAAAATATTTACTGTGTAAGGCAGACACTTATTGAAATAAGTATACTCACAGTACGCACTTGCATTACCGGCGAACAGCGAAAACTCATGGACCTTCCTCCACCGTCAATGTCCCGGGCAAACATGCATTATGGGAAATGTAGTTCATCCAGGAAACCCGCTGATAACGTTACACCATTGTAAGATGAAGTAACGTAACGTATTTGTCACATATTTAACAACTTCTAAAGTTACAATTACTTGGATTTTTAAACTATTTACAACAAATATTCACTGTCACATTGTACAAATGTATTCCCAGTTCCACATTTAAGACTATCGAAATTCAATTTTTTTTTAAAAACAACAAAAACAACATTAGAGTTACTTACCAAATCAGAGGTGATGATAAGATGGCGCTTAAGAAAACGAGGGCAATAAGACTAATGATAAAAACGGAGGTGGTGGTGGTTTCAAGCGGGCAGCATAAAAGTGCGCATTGCAAACAAATTAAAACAAATTAAACTGTGTTCCACATCCACACGGGCGGCCCAAACATCCCCGCATCAAGGCAAATTCAAGATGGCTGACTCAGCTTTCCTGAGGGAGAGATGACCCACCCACCAGAACGTCATGACGTCGATAACGTCATGACACTACCTAAACTTTTTGAGCGTTCCACACAAATTACCTATAAAATATTGAGCCCTCTTCAATTAAAGTGGCATAAATCTCAACAGAGCTCAACACTTTATAGTTTGGTCAACTGCATAACGACATTTGACTGTTATGACCTTATTACTTATGAGCTAGTACAACTGTTTGGGATTACAGTGTATAAATAACCCTGTCAAAAGACAGAAGTCCCAATTGTTCATGTGATGAATTGCTCTGTGCCCCTTCATGCCAGATGTTAATGTTGAATTGAACAAATCATCTATTTCATTGCACTTCTCATAGTTCAGTACTGTGACAGCTTGCCTGGCATAATGGAGGCAAAATAATAGTCCCAAAAGTGCTAACCCTTAAATCAAGCCCATAAAGTTTTTGAAAGAAAGCATGCTTGTTCAACCCAGGTCCGATGCTAGGGTAGCCACATCTGTGTTGTGATCTTGTGTTCTCACATGCACATGCACACGCACACACGCACACACACACACACACACACACACACACACACACACACACACACACACACACACACACACACACACACACCTACTCATTCCTGGCAGACAGAGAGAGGGGAGTGGGGGAGAGAGGGGGGAGAGAGAGGTGGGGGTGAGAATGGGGTAGTGGGGGAGCAATCCTGAGGTCGCTGCTGGCTAGCTAAAGTGCCTCTGGCTGCACTTAGCTGCCTGGAAGTGCTGAATGACAATGTCTCGTAATGGTTTTATTTCTTAGTTTGGATTTTATGTACTCTATGAGCTCTGTAGACCTGGACAACCTGAAGTTTGGTTTGAATCAAAAGCCACATCAGTTTTGCATGGATGGAAATCCCTGGAGGATTCAAAGGTACACAACCAGAACTTTTTTCATCAATAGCCAAAGTGATGCCACATTGTTTTGAGAGTTGATGAAATGAGGGGGAAATGTAATATGTAGCTAATTAGAAAAAGACAGAACCATACTGGGACAGTATTTAGAAATCCAAAATGGCATATTTTCCATTTTGCTGCATCCTCGTACGCCGGTGATCATAACTTTCTCTGACCACCCTCTGTGCGAGCATGACATAATTTGGACTGGTGTCGTGAAGACAGAAAAAAATATCTAAATTCAATATTAGTAGTGGCGGAACCCGCATATTCCCATGGTGCACCACTGCGACTCTGGGTTACCATTTCAAATGAGGTCACTCACATCCATTCTAATGACATTTATTGATGTCTTTAACCTCTACGGGATCGGTGTCTCGTATACGGGACGGTTGCGCTAACGTACGCTAATGTGATTAGCATGACTGTTGTAAGTAACAGCAAACTTTCCAGGACATAGACATGTCTTATATGGGCAGAAAGCTTAAATTCTTGTTAATCTAACTGCACTGTCCAATGTACAGAAGCTATACCATGATATTGTACCATGATATTGTTTGAGGATAGTGCATAACAACAAAACACTTATCACAGCAACTGGTTTGATACATTTACATCTGAAGGTAAATAAGGTACTTACATTCAGTAATCTTGCTCTGATTTGTCATCCTAAGGGTTCCAGAGATAAAATGTAGCATAGTTTTGTTTGATAGAATCAATTTTCATATTCAAATGTAGGAACTGGGTTCTACAGTTTGAACCCCTGCTGTCTCTGGCTCCACACCCACCCTGCCCGGCCATCTAGATGTGTGAAAGTTAGTGTATAAGCTAATGATCCATCATGTATGACATTCCTGGGAGTGTGTAAACTTACATTTAGTATTACCATATAATTTTTGTGTGTTCTCTATAGTTATGTAATTGAAAATTTATCAATTGACAAATTCGGCACATTTGGGCAGACTTGATACAAAATAGTCCAGTATTGCAATGCTTCACTGGATCAATCTGAAACTTTGCACACACACACAAAATCGAAATTGCGCCTAAACTGCAATATTATATTGCGGCCTTTCTCTTGCATTTCAAAGATGATAGAAAAACAAAAAAAAACTTGTGTTTTTTTGTTTTGTATTATCTTTTATAATATATAATAATATAATATAATACCAGAACTAATGTGTTACATTCTCCTACGATAACTTCACATTTACACAAACTTCAAAGTGTTTCCTTTCAAATTATATCAAGAATATGCATATCCTTGCTTCAGGTCCTGAGCTACAGGCAGCTAGATTTGGGTATGTCATTTTAGGCAGAAATTGAAAAAAAGGGTCCGATCCTTAAGAGGTTAATAAGTTTTCCCATTTATATGCAGTGTTATTAATGGACAGAGAGAGCAGGCTGGGGTATAGAGGCGAAACAGCAGAGAGAGAGATCCCCCCCAGAGGTTTGTCATACTAATCCCTTTGGCCTGAAGCTAGATGGAGAAGTATCAGGGAGTAGGTCAAGGTCAGGGGAGAGTCCTGTTGTAGGGATGGCAAGATGGCACGTTTGGGTTGTATTGGCTGAAGAATGGGGCTGTAGAGGCTTTGTCAGACCATTGCTTCATTACCAAAACTCTATGGGCCAGTTTCCTGGACACATATTAAGCCTGGTCGTGGACTAAAAAGTGCTTTCAATGGAGAATCTCCATTGAGAACGCGTTTTAGTCCAAGATTAGGCTTAATCTGTGTCCAGGAAACCAGCCCTATATCTTTAGTATCCTTCCCAGGTTGAATGATGACCTCCATATTTGTACAACATCATGCATGTACACAGTGGCAATTTTAGCATGTAAATCTTGGTGGGGGAAAAAAACATGGTGGCAGCAAATCCATTACACTACACAACACAACACTAAACAATACATGAATTGCACTTTAACGGTGCCAAACAGTGCCCACAAACTGTTAGGGCCTACATAAAGCTGTCCCAACAGCACTCCCAACATCTTACCACTGCTATACCTGGCTATCAACGGAGCCTTGTCTGGCAGCGAAACAGTTCATTCAGCCTCATTTACTGCCTTTAAAAAAAACATTGCTGATATCGCTGATTTGCTTAAACAAATGTGGTTTCTAATGACAATTGAGATGTACAAACTATGGCATAAGGGAACGACAAGTGGATAAGAGGCAATCCGTAATTCCGATTAAGACATTAATGAGCGAGCTAGGACGGACGTTGTCAATATAACTATTTATTTAGCGCTTTTGAAATGTAAAGCGACAGAATTCAGAACATGGGCCATTCTTACAGTGTTCTCCCTGTAGACCAAGTCAGAACTGTAGGTTAAATAAAGGGGGCATATAAGCAGACAATGAAAGCTCTTACAATATTCAATGATTACATTTCTCTTAAACAGGTTATAGGCTACATGTGCACCACCAAATCAGAACAGTAGGTGAAATTAAGAGGGGTAAATAGACCAAAGTATTAGGGTGAGGCACATGGGCTACTAACATCTTACTACACAACATACACTTAGTATAACTTTCGTAGCTACAGTATACATATCTCCCTGGCATATTACATCATTTATTCAGCAGCATACAATACATTTTTGGACTCACCTTGTTGTTGTCACACCCTGACTCTGGGGACTCGTATGTGTTGAGTCAGGGTGTGTATTTTCTGTGTAGTATGTTCTATGTTGCATTTTCTATGTTTAGATCTAGATCGTGTAGATCTATGTTGGCCGGTGTGGTTCCCAATCAGAGGCAGCTGTAGCTCGTTGTCTCTGATTGGGGACCATACTTAGGTAGCCTATTGGCACTAGTGGGTTGTGGGATCTTGTTCCGTGTAGGTATGTTTTGTGTTCTACCTTGGACTTCACGTTTCGTTTGTTTATTGTCTTGTCAGTTGTTTATTCATTAAAATAAACATGTACGCATATCACGCTGCGCCTTGGTCCGTCCCGTCTGTAAGCGAACGTGACAGTTGTGCTGTGTTCACTTGAACAGGAAGGTGGTGCAGCGGTCCTTCGTGGGAAAATTTTGTCATCAAAGAAAGAGGCCGGATTTACAATTCCGAATTGGATGACCGTTCAAAACTTATTTTCCCAGTCGGAGCTCGTTTAGTCCCAACTTCCCGGTTGTCTTGAACACACTGAAGTCACGTTTTCGCAGTTCCGAGTTAACAGTTGTTTTGAGCGCGGCACAAATCATGTTTCATTGACAGCATGGCCAATGTTGAATGTTTATCATTTTAAACTTGGAAAAGAGCCCCTTAATCCCAGATTTGGGACCACACAGCCACTCCACTGAATAGCAGGCTAGTGATTACTTTGCAATGCTTGCAGTTAGCCACTGTCACCGATTCCTTCCAAACCACTCGTTTTTGAATTTGCGATTTCCAACTTGTTGTGTAATGTTTATTTCCAATGGCCGATGAGCACCGATACTTTTTTATCTATAATTTATCTTCATTATTTCTCTTCATATGACAAGGATTGAGAAGGATTTGCCAGTAGATTGTCGACTTGATTGATGATGATGACTGCTAGCTTGCTAGCTAAGATTTTGAAAGTATGATGTTGACATGATCAGCCCAATCAAAGCTACTGTACATATAACGTGATTTGACGTCATTTTATCTGTGGCCAATGACCTTGAGCCTTCTTGGATGGGCACTTCTAATATAACTCTATGGCAGCACGCAAGGGGCTTGAATTCTCTAGCTCTACCCTTAGACTTGGCAGTGACGTAGTGTCCCCATGAGTAACAGAACACTGAGCCAATCACGGCGCAACGCTCCATATTTTCTGCTGGCTTACCCAACCATTACAGAAAGCACTGAGCTTTTGGAGCTGCCTTACTCAAGAAAACAACAAAGAGACCATGTTTGTGTGGCTTTATTAACTCAATGAAATATATATTTAAAAATTTTTTTGCAGACTGATATGTGACACGTATTAATGCCAAAATAGCATGCAAAACAGGTAAGCCCCCCCCCCCCTCTATATGTACACTATATATACAATAATATATGGGCAACCCTTCAAATTAGTGGATTCGGCTATTACAGCCACACCCGTTGCTGACAGGTGTATAAAATCGAGCACACAGCCATGCAATCTCCATAGACAAATATTGGCAGTAGAATGGCCGGTACTGAAGAGCTCAGTGACTTTCAACGTAGCACCATCATAGGATGCCACCTTTCCAACAAGTCAGTTTGTAAGATTTCTGCCCTGCTAGAGCTGCCCCGGTCAACTGTAAGTGCTGTTATTGTGAAGTGGAAACGTCTAGGAGCAACAACGGCTCAGCCGTGAAGTGGTAGGCCACACAAACTCACAGAACGGGGCCGCCAAGTGCTGAAGCGCGGTTGCAATACTCACTCCCGAGTTCCAAACTGCCTCTGGAAGCAACGTCAGCACAAGAACTGTTCGTCGGGAGCTTCATGAAATGTGTTTCCATGGCCGAGCAGCCGCACGCAAGCCTAAGATCACCATGCACAATGCCAAGCATCGGCTGAAGTGGTGTAAAGCTTATCACTATTGGACTCTGGAGCAGTGGAAACACGTTCTGTGGAGTGATGATTCACGCTGCACCATCTGGCAGTCCAACAGACTAATCTGGGTTTTGTCGGATACCAGGAGAGCGCTACCTGCCCCAACGCATAGTGCCAACTGTAAAGTTTGGTGGAGGGCTGTTTTTCATGGTTCGGGCTAGGCCCATTATTTCCAGTGAAGATAAATCTTAACGCTACAGCATACAATTACATTCTAGACAATTCTGTGCTTCCAAATTTGTGGCAACAGTTTGGGGTGGAAGAACTTGACTGGCCTGCACAGAGCCCTTGTCACGCCCTGGCTCGGGGGACTCTCGTATGTTGAGCCAGGGTGTTAGTTTCTATGTTTTGTGTTGTAGGTTGTGGGTCTAGTTTTGCTTTTCTATGTTGGCCAGGGTGGCTCCCAATCAGAGACGGCTGTAGCTCGTTGTCTCTGATTGGGAGTCATACTTAGGTAGCCGTTTGGCACTCATTCATTGTGGTTTCTTGTTCTTATTTGGTTTGTGTTCAACCGTAGACATCACGTTATCGTCTGTTGTTTTGATCGTGTGATCATTCTCTAAATAAATATGTTCACCTTCAACGCTGCGCATTGGTCCTCCTCCTTAGATGATCGTGACAGAAGAAACCACCACAACTGGACCAAGCAGCGAGTCGAGGAGCCATCGCCAGGGAAATCCCTAGCAGATCTCCGTGGCAGCCTCGACTGGGTCAAGCCGAGTGAAGAGCAGAGAGAGTGGACTTGGGAACAGTGGAGGAAGAGCTTCGACTGGGTCAAGCCGAATGAGGAGCTGAATGGCGGGAATTGGAAGCAGAAGAGCGAGAGTTGGGCGAGAACCATAGAGGCCTGGCCCACGGGGAAGAGAGACCCCCAGAAATTTTTTAGGGGGGGGCTCACGACGTCGGGGCAGCAGGAGGCCGCGATAGAGCGGTCCAGCGGGTTGGCAGAGGAGGCCGCCAGGTTACGGGGGCCACTGGTCGAAGAGGGGATGGAAGGTGTAGAGGCACGGCGAGAGGTACTGGGGTGTGTTACCAGTCCGGTCCGGCCCGTTCCAGATCCCGGTGTAGGGCCAGTGGTGTGTGTCCCCAGTACGGTCCGGTCTGTTCCTGCTCCTCGCACCAAGCCTACGGTGCGCGTCGACAGCCCGGCTCGGCCCGTTCCTGCTCCCCGCACCAAGTCAGTGGTGCGCTTCGTCAGCCCGGCTCGGCCCGTTCCTGCTCCCCACACCAAGTCAGTGGTGCGCTTCGTCAGCCCGGCTCGGCCCGTTCCTGCTCCCCGCACCAAGTCAGTGGTGCGCTTCGTCAGCCCGGCTCGGGCCGTCCCTGCTCCCCACACCAAGCCAGTGGTGTGCGTCGTCAGTCCGGCACAGCCCGTGCCTGTTCCACTGGTGCCTGGTTCGGCACGGGTCAGCTGCTTCACGCCGGAGCTAGAGCAATCCGCTCCACCAGTGTGCAGTCCAGCTCCGGTCAGCAGGGCCAGACCGGACCAGGGGTACTTTGGGGGGTTAGAGAGGGAGTGGGGATCATGCCCGGAGCCGGATCCGCCGCCAAGGCGGAGTGCCCACCCGGTCCCTCCCCTGTGGTATTTAGTTGGCGCGGTCGGAGTCCGCGCCTTTAGGGGGGGGTACTGTCACGCCCTGGCTCTGGGGACACTGTTATGTTGAGCCAGGGTGTGTAGATCTAGGTATTCTATTTCTAGGTTGGGAGTTCTAGTTTGTGCATTTCTATGTTGGCCTGAGTGACTCCCAATCAGAGGCAACGAGTGTCAGCTGTGAATGGTTGTCTCTGATTGGGAGCCATATTTAAACAGTCTGTTTTTCATTCGTGTTTGTGGGATTTTGTTTCTAGTCTGTTTATGGTAGACCGTGAACTGTCACGTATCGTTTGTTGTTTTGATCGTGTCTCGTAATAAAGAGTATGTTTGCCTGCAACGCTGCGCCTTGGTCCTCATCTGTTCTGGACGATCGTGACAGCCCTGACCTCAACCCCATCAAACACCTTTGGGATGAATTGGAACGCCGACTGCGAGCCAGGCCTAATTGCCCAACATCAGTGCCCAAACCTCACTAATGCACTGAATGGAAGCAAGTCTCCGCAGCAATGTTCCAACATCTAGTGGAAAGCCTTCCAAGAAGAGTGGAGGCCGTTATAGCATTAAAGGGGGGACCAACTCCATATTAATGCCCATGATTTTGGAAAGAGATGTTCGACGAGCAGGTGTCCGCATACTTTTGGTCATGTTGTGCACACTACCGGTCAAAAGTTTTAGAACACCTACTCATTCAAGAGTTTTTCTTTATTTTTACTATTTTCTACATTGTAGAGTAATAGTGAAGACATCGAAACTATGAAATAACACATATGGAATCATGTAGTAACCAAAAAAGTGTTAAACAAATCAATGTATTTTATATTTGAGATTCTTCAAATACATTTTTTACATTTTTTACATTTTTTACAAATAGCCACCCTTTGCCTTGATGACAGCTTTGCACACTCTTGGCATTCTCTCAACCAGCTTCACCTGGAATGCTTTTCCAACAGTCTTGAAGGAGTTCCCACATATGCTGAGAACTTGTTGGCACCTTTTCCTTCACTCTGCGGTCTGACTCATCTCAAACCATCTCAATTTAGTTGAGGTCGGGGGATTGTGGAGGCCAGGTCATCTGATGCAGCACTCCATCACTCCCCTTCTTGGTAAAATAGCCCTAACTTTTGACCGGTAGTGTATGTCCCATCTGCAGCTCTTCCGCTTTCATTTGGAGCAACAGCAGCAACACAAAACACCTTCACAGACTGCAAACCCAGAGAGAGAGACAGTGCTCCTGGTATCAAACTTGGCTTTGATGCCTCAGTTCAACCCGATATGTAAGATCAGCGCTTTCGTCTTCACTCTTTGACCGAAATACAAATGAAAAGACTTCCATCTCAGAACACAACTGATGGTAAATGAAGAATCCCGATACTGCTCCCTTCTTTGCTATGACAAGATTGGTAAATGCTTGATTAGGCTTCTTCAGCTTCTTTGTATTTCAAAGTCATTGTTCTTGAAAGACCCCCTCCTCTCCTCTCCTCTCCTTCTCTTTCTCCCTCCCAGTCTCCTTCCATCGCTTCCCTTACTGATGGTTAATTAAGGTGCAGCGCACGTTTTTTAAAGGCCTCATCCTTTTATTTTTTATAGATTTGGCAGTCGTCACGCAGGGCAATGCCATCCCTCCAAATTAGATATTTTAATAGCGCTCAAGAGGAGCGGCACGGGGCTAGTCTAGCTATGATAAGACTCCCTTCCTTTTAAATGTTAATAAGACTAGAGCTCTCCAAGCCTCCTGAGAATGAAGTTTCCTTAATGATTTAATTAGGTGGCAGGTGCTTGTTCTGCTGCTAGAACCAAACTGGAGCGAAATTAGTTTCCTCTTCCTCTGCAAGGTCACAGTCACGCAAGCGCCTCTCTCACTGTTTCTTTATTGACAAATCTTCAACAACCCCCCCCCCCCCCCTCTCCTCCCTTGTTTCCCGCTTCCCTCTTTCAGACCCAGTAGGTATAAAGGCCATGCATCAAAGGTGTTGAGGGGGCAGGTGACATCTGACCACAGGCGTCTTCTCTCCAGGCGTCTTCTCCCTGTCGGAACAGAGACAAAGAAGCTTGGCCCACGCAGATACAACATCGTGTGGAAGTGAATCGAGCAGCAGTCTTTATTTTGCTTGCTCTTCTCTCTCTCTCTCTCTCTCTCTCTCTCTCTCTTTCTCTCTCTCTCTCTCTCTCTCTCTCTCTCTCTCTCTCTCTCTCTCTCTCTCTCTCTCTCTCTCTCTCTCTCTCTCTCTCTATATATATATATATATATATATATATATATATATATATATCTCTCTCTCTCTCTCTCTCTCTCTCTCTCTCCATCCTTTCATCTCCCTCCTCCCACACAGAAATAGGAAGTCAACGTCAAAGCATCGCCCACCACTGAACTACTGTTATCACAGCCAGCCGCAGAAATATAAAATCCCTGTATTGATTTGACTTCCTGTGAGTGTCAATCTACATGAAGTTACTAGCTAACGACAGCTACACATAGTCTTATGTCACTTTAAGAGGCATCTAGTTGAGAGCGGAGTGAAGGGTGGAGACGGGTGGAGAAGGGTGGGATAGATTCGGGGCATCACGCACCTATATTATTTAGGAATTTTCAATTTCAAAGTCTTTGAATTAGTTATTTATAAATGCAATAACTTCTTGTGCATGATTCAGCACAGGAAGTTATTGCATTTATATAGAACGAATTCAAAGACTTTGAAATGAAAAATCCCTAAATAGTATAGGTGTGTGATGCCCCGAATCTACCCCACCCTTCTCCACTCTTCTCAAACCTTCTCCAACCTTCTCCACTCTTCTCCACAGCTTCACTCCGCTCTCAACTAGATGCTGAGGTCGAAACGTCTTCGCACACATTCTCTTTGTCCACACTGTAACCACACAACAGTGTCAGTATATTTGTACTGGAGATGTAAGTCGGTATATGCACAGACGTCCTCGTTCGACAAGCCTCTCTGGCTGTCCCTTTCATGGAAAAGGTAAACAAAACCTCCTGAAACACAGAGGAGCTTCTGCCACATTGTGTAGTTGAAACAAAGGGATGCAAAACAAAGACTTGTCAGCCCAGTGCGACTTTATGAACAAACTGTAGGGACAGAGGCTGTTGCTTTTGTGAGAGTTGTTGTGAGAGTCAAACTACACTGCAAGATTTGAAGAGAGGACTGAGGAAACCACAGATGCGACTGAGGCCATAGTTCTCACATTATAATTAAAGATTATTCAAACATTTATGTATATGAAGAGACTAACTAGAATATTACTAAATGTATGTAAATACATTATACCACTAAAGGTATTAATTTGATATAGTCTTATTTTCCAATCGTTTCATACTGAACTGATCCACCATTTTTTTTGTTCCGGTCCACTGTACCGACCAGCAAAATAAAGTTCTGAACCGGTTCGAAAAATAGAAAAGTACCAGTTTATATAATTCCTTTCTGTTCCTTTTTTAACCTGTGAAAACAACTGTTTTTTACATTTAGCTCATTAAATGACTTCACCAATCAGTGAGGATAGAGCAGGCAAACTAGTTGTTTACATGCGTGATGGACAGACAAGTATAGCCTACGCCGCAAGATGCGACTGAAATTTTGCAGGTGGGTAGAGAGCCAGAGAGTGTTGAGGAGGAGGCCTGCAGCGCTGGGCATCTTCTTATGACATGAATTATCTGAATTACGTCCACAGAATTATACCTAGGAGGAGCGGCTTCTATGGAGGAACTTTGAATGTCCTTTGAGCTAGCTAGCTAACAAGTTTGAGCTAGCTAGCTAACAAGCTTGTGTGTGCAGACTTGCACCGAATTAAAAACACATCTTCCCTTTTTGTAGTTAATAAATCCAACGTGAAACGTGATAACTAGCCATATTGTATCCTTAACTAGCATTGAAAAAGTGAATCCATTCTTCTCTAGCTAACTAAGGGAGTAAAGGTTGTATCTTTCCCTATCTTCTGAATCACGCTTGTAACTTCAGTACAGTAGCCTATGCTTCTGAGGGGGGAGGGGCAGGTAGCCTAAACATGCACACACACTGGCAAAGATTTTCAGCTTGCAGGCAGACACTGGAATACGTTTCTGAGTGACAGAGTGAGGGCGCTTTGTTACGTTTTTTTGTGGGACTAGCAAAAAAAGCCTGGAACGTAAAATAACGTTATTAACCGGTTAAAATAAAGATTCTGTTCCGGAACAGTATGGATGACTTTTGTTCCCGGTTCCGTTTCTGTTTCTTGAAAATGTTCGTTATTTTCCAGTTTTCTGTTCTGTTCCCTGAATCGGTTCTCTCCTCTGGTTCATTCTTACCTGGTTTCCTTAGAAATTGAAGATACACTTCATGACCAAAAGTACATCTCGAACATCTCATTTCAAAATCATGGGCATGAATATATGCTGCTATAACAGCCTCCACTCTTCTGGGAAGGCTTTACGCTAGATGTTCGAACATTGCTGCGGGGACTTGCTTCCATTCAGCCACAAGAGCATTAGTGAGGTTGGGCACTGATGTTGGGTGATTAGGCCTGGTTCACGGTCGGCGTAACAATTCATCCCAAAGTTGTTCAATGGGGTTGAGGTCAGCCCTCTGTGCAGGCCAGTCAAATTCTTCCACACCGATCTCGACAAACCATTTCTGTATTGACATCGCTTTGTGCACGGGGGTATTGTCATGCTGAAAAAGGAAAGGGCCTTCCCCAAACTGTTGCCACAAGGTTGGAAGCACAGAATTGTCTAGAATGTCATTGTATGAAAACCATGAAAAACGGCCCCAGACCATTATTCCTCCTCCACCAAACTTTACAGCTGGCACTATGCATTGGGACAGGTAGCGTTCTCCTGGCATCCGCCATACCCAGATTCGTCCATCATACTGCCAGATGGTGAAGTGTGATTCATCACTCCATTTCCACTGCTCCAGAGTCCAATGGCGGCGAGCTTTACACCACTCCAGCTGACGCTTGGCATTGCATATGGTGATCTTAAGTTTCTGTGCGGCTGCTCGGCCATGGAAACCCATTTCATGAAGCTCCTGACGAACAGTTATTGTGCTGACGTTGCTTTCAGAGGCAGTTTGGAACTCGGTAGTGAGTGTTGCAACCGAGGCCATTCTACTGACAATGTTTGTCTATGGAGATTGAATGGCTGTGTGCTCGATTTTGTACACCTGTCAGCAACGGGTGTGGCTGAAATAGTCTAATCCACTTATTTGAAGGGGCGTCCACATACATTTGTGTATATAGTGTATGTTCACCTTGAAATATTATCTCCAGCTCCCATTTATGAAGATTGATGTGAATTCCACAGGTCTTAAACGTGTAATAGGCTGTTTCCCACTGATCCAGAGTGATGTAGCTGTGTTAGATAATACATGCAGCCACAGGGCTGTGTGTGTGTGTGTGTGTGTGTGTGTGTGTGTGTGTGTGTGTGTGTGTGTGTGTGTGTGTGTGTGTGTGTGTGTGTGTGTGTGTGTGTGTGTGTGTGTGAAGTGGAAGTAAAGTTTAGCCATCCCTGCGGGAGATGAAGAGAGAGAGCGAGAGACAGAGAAACATTAACTGGCAGAGAGTCAGGGTCAATTTGTGTGGGAATAAGGATGATGTCTGTGGATTAGCATGTTTGGACAGGGTGACTGATTGTTTGGACAGTGTCAGTGACGGAGTGAGCCGGAACATTGACTCCTATGGCCAGCGGGAGATTACACTGAGCTTCTCTGGCTGGATCGCCATTGTTATTCCACACATAGTGGTGTGTGTGTGTCTGTCTGTCTGTGTTTGTGTGTGTGCTCGCATGTGTGCAAATTACATTGCATCTCAGCTTCATCTGAAACAACATTACCCATTTTATTTCTCTCAGAGATAGCCTATTGAGAAATGAGAGATTTCACCATCCGTCTTTTAACAGCAAATTGAAACTAGATGACGATGTCAAATTATTCTAAAACGCAATTATTCACTAGGATGCTGCTTATGTCTTGATGTCAACGTTGCTGCAGAGGTTAGATGTTGACGTAGATGTTGACGACAATTGGAAGAAGCAATGTTGGCAGTATTAAGTGGTGCTTGTTGCTATGTACATTGACACCGAATCACTGGTGCCTTTTGTAGCCTATTCGTCCACTGAAGGATCCACAAGAGAGGTATCGATTGGCCTCACAGATACTGTAGTCAGTAGCAAGTAGAAGATGTGCTGGCTCATATTGAAGAGTTATTGACTGGTCTTCATAGAGTTGGATAGAGGATGCCCTTTCTGCCACAGAAGCGGCCATTGCAAAGATAGGAGATGAGCTCTCTAGCATATCTCTATGCTGGGCTTGCAGGAAGCATTCTGTATAGCATCAAATCAAATCAATTTTTATTTGTCACAGGCTTCATAAACAACAGTTGTGGACTAACAGTAAAATGCTTACTTACGGGCCTTTCCAAACAATGCAGAGAGAAAGAAAATAGAGAAATATTAGAAAAGTAAAACACATAATTATAAAAGTAATAATAGATACACAATGAGTAATGATAACTTGGCTATTTACAAGGGGTACCAGTACCGAGTCGATGTGCAGGGGTACGAGATAATGTGGGTACGAGCATGTAGCAGATAGCAGGTATGCGTGTTGAAAAGTGTTGTCCCAAAGAGGAGTGCTTTTGACTGGGCTTGCAGGGACTGTAGCTGCTAGCTGGTAGCAGGTGTGTGGTGGGAGCAGGACATGACCAGACTGCAGACAACAGAAGGCCCCCGGAGATCACAGGAGCAGATGGAGGGCAGGTTAATTGTAGCTTCGCTCCATTAGGAAGCCTGTATCTCCGTGTTATGTCTGAACAGGCCTCACCTTCCCACTCTGTTTCCCCGTGATCCACGCATATGCCTGGGAAATCAATGGAGACAGTCATTCTAGTTATCATTTTTAGATGTTGGAATTAGTCTCTTCTCTACTCTGTTTGGGGAGAAGGGGTTAGTTCATCCGTGAAATAGAAGATAATTGCTGTTGCTGGGAATCATGATTCGGTTTGGTTGGGATTTATGAGCGGTGCTCCAAACAGTTTCTTGAGCCAAACTTGGTCTGTGTTGTTTGGTTCAACTGGACTTCGTCTTGAATGAGAGGAAGAGTTTCTTCAGAGACCATTAAATGCGTCCTAATTAGTATTGATATATTTTTACGAGACATCTTGGCTGGAATCAAACACGCAAACCCAAATTACTTATTTTTTCATAGAGTACTACAGGGCTGTGTGTGCGTGTGCATGCGTGTGTGTGTGCGTGCGTGCGCATGCGTGCGCGTGCGTGCGCGTGCGTGCGCGTGCGTACATGTAGCTGATCAGCCCACAGCCATAAGGCTGGGGCTCCGTCTCCAGAGCCAGTACAGGACCAGGCAGACAGGCCTAGCGAGGCTGACCCTGGCACACAACCACTTGTCTGGCTAGCCACCAGCTGGTCAGGCCCTGGCACATAAGCCACTGCCAGCGCAATCTGTTAATAACAGTGCTGATGCCCGTGTAGAATACGGGAACAACAGGGGTGAACCAACTGACTCCTGGCTGCTCTGCCAAAACACGCAGAAGAGAGCTCAACCACACTCTAACCCAGTCTACTAAAACGCCCAGAGGAGAGCTCAACCACACTCTAACATGCTGATCAGACCACTCGTTCACCCACATCAGACGTGTGTCACGGTCGTCTATGTCGTCTAAGTATGACCAAGGCGCAGCGTGTCCAAGAAACATGACTTTATTAAATAAACGTTATAGAACTACAAAACAAAAGACGACTCAAATGAAGTCCACGGTACACTGACCGAAACGGAACAAAAACCCACAACTCCCACAGGAAAACATACAGATAAATATGGCTCCCAATCAGAGATAACGAGCCGACAGCTGACACTCGTTACCTCCGATTGGGAGTCATTGACCAAACCTAGAAAAGAACCCCACAGAAATGCAAACATAGAAATACACCCAAATACCCAACAAAACAAAATACACCCTGGCTCAAATACAACAGTCCCGGAGCCAGAGTGTCACAGTACCCCCCCCTAAAGGTGCGAACTCCGGGCGCACCAGCATACAGTCTAGGGGAGGGTCTGGGTGGGCGTCTGTCCACGGTGGCGGTTCTGGCCCTGGTCGTGGTCCCCACCCCACCTTAGTCACTATCCGCTTCCGTAGCCTCCTCCACATGACCACCCCCCAACTAAACCCCACTGGATTAAGGGGCGGCACCGGACTAAAGGGCAGCACCGGACTAAGGGGCAGCACCGGACTAAGGGGCAGTACCGGACTAAGGGGCAGCACCAGGATAAGGGGCAGCACCGGGCTAAGGGACAGCACCGGACTCAATGGCGGATCCTGGCTGGCTGGCTCTGGCTGATCCTGGCTGGACGGCTCTGGCGGATCCTGGCTGGACGGCTCATGGCTGGCTGAAGGATCTGGCTGCTCATGGCTGGCTGACGGATCTGGCTGCTCATGGCTGGCTGACGGATCTGGCTGCTCATGGCTGGCCGACGGATCTGGCTGCTCATGGCTGGCCGACGGATCTGGCTGCTCATGGCTGGCTGAAGGATCTGGCTGCTCATGGCTGGCTGACGGATCTGGCTGCTCATGGCTGGCTGACGGATCTGGCTGCTCATGGCTGGCTGACGGATCTGGCTGATCCTGTCTGGCGGAAGGCTCTGGCTGATCCTGTCTGGCGGAAGGCTCTGGCTGATCCTGTCTGGCGGAAGGCTCTGGCTGATCCTGTCTGGCGGAAGGCTCTGGCTGATCCTGTCTGGCGGAAGGCTCTGGCTGATCCTGTCCGGCGGAAGGCTCTAGCGGCTCCTGTCTGGCGGAAGGCTTTAGCGGCTCCGGTCTGGCGGACGGCTCTGAAGGCTCATGGCAGACGGGCGGCTTTGCAGGCTCAGTACAGACGGGCAGTTCATGCAGCGCTTGGCAGACGGACAGTTCAGACGGCGTTGGGCAGACAGGCAGTTCAGGCGCCGTTGGGCAGACGGGCAGTTCAAGCGCCGTTGGGCAGACGGGCAGTTCAGGCGCCGTTGGGCAGACGGGCAGTTCAGGCGCCGTTGGGCAGACGGCAGACTCTGGCCGGCCGAGACGCACTATAGGCCTGGTGCGTGGTGCCGGAACTGGTGGTCCCGGGCTGAGGACACGCATCTCAGGGCTAGTGCGGGGAGCAGCAACAGGACGCACAGGACTCTGGGGACACACAGGAGGCTTGGTGCGTGGTGTAGGCACTGGTGGTACTGGGCTGGAGCGGGGAGGTGGCGCCGGAAATACCGGACCGTGCAGGCTTACTGGCTCCCTTGAGCACTGAGCCTGCCCAACCTTACCTGGTTGTATGCTCCCCGTCGCCCGACCAGTACGGGAAGGAGGAATAACCCGCACCGGGCTATGTAGGCGAACCGGGGACACCATGCGTAAGGCTGGTGCCATGTAAGCCGGCCCGAGGAGACGCACTGGTGGCCTGATGCGTTGGACCGGCTTCATGACATCCGGCTCAACGCTCAATCTAGCCCGGCCGATACGTGGAGCTGGAATGTACCGAACCGGGCTATGCCTGCGTACAGGAGACACCATGCGCTCTACTGCGTAACACGGTGTCTGCCCGTACTCTCGCTCTCCACGGTAAGTCCAGGGAGTAGGCGCAGGTCTCCTACCTGACTTCGCCACACTCCCTTTAAGCCCCCCCCCAAGAAATGTTTGGGTAGTACCCACGGGCTTCCAGCCTCGACTCCGTGCTGCCTCCTCATACCACCTCCTCTCGGCTTTAGCTGCCTCCAGCTCTTCACGAGGGCGGCGATATTCTCCCGGTTGTGCCCAAGGACCCTTTCCAGCCAGTATCTCCTCCCATGTCCATGAATCCTTTGGAGCTGGGTCCTGTTGCCGCTTGACACGCTGCTTGGTCCTTTTATGGTGGGTTTTTCTGTCACGGTCGTCTATGTCGTCTAAGTATGACCAAGGCGCAGCGTGTCCAAGAAACATGACTTTATTAAATAAACGTTATAGAACTACAAAACAAAAGACGACTCAAATGAAGTCCACGGTACACTGACCGAAACGGAACAAAAACCCACAACTCCCACAGGAAAACATACAGATAAATATGGCTCCCAATCAGAGATAACGAGCCGACAGCTGACACTCGTTACCTCCGATGGGGAGTCATTGACCAAACCTAGAAAAGAACCCCACAGAAATGCAAACATAGAAATACACCCAAATACCCAACAAAACAAAATACACCCTGGCTCAAATACAACAGTCCCGGAGCCAGAGTGTCACAACGTGATCAGGACACGCAGGTTGAAATATCAAAATGAACCAACTATATTAATTTGTGGACAGGTGGAAAAGCATTAAACATTTATGGCAATTTAGCTAGGTAGCTTGCTGTTGCTAGCTAATCTGTCCTGGAATATAAAGATTGGGTTGTTATTTTACCTGAAATGCACAAGATCCTCTACTCCAACAATTATTCCACAGATAAAAGGGTAAACCGAGTTCGTTTCTAGTAATCTCTCCTCCTTCAGGCTTCTTCTTCTTCTTTGGACTTTATATGGCGGTTGGCAACAACCTTAAAGGTGCATTACCACCACCAACTGGACTGGAGTGTGGACCTCAGTACATCTTTCAATCACCCACGTCGGTATATGCTCATAAAAACCAATGAGGAGATGGTAAAGTTCTATTTTAGCGCCTGGCTACGCAGACGCTCGTTGACGCGCACGAGCAGTGTGGATGAAATTATTGAATAAAATGTATGTGTAAATTTTTTTTGCAATACTCGAGCACGCGAAGCGAGCGGTGTGGTCAACATGTAACCCAGTCTACTAAAACGCCCATAGGAGATGATCAACCACACACTAACCCAGTCTACTAAAACGCCCAGAGGAGAGCTCAACCACACTCTAACCCAGTCTACTAAAACGCCCAGAGGAGAGCTCAACCACACTCTAACCCAGTCTACTAAAACGCCTAGAGCAGAGCTCCACCACGCTAAAACACAGCCTACTAAAACGCACAGAACAGAGCTCAACCACACTCTAGTCCAGTCTACTAAAATGTCCAGAGCAGAGCTCAACCGAACACTAACCCAGTCTACTAAAATACCCAGAGCAGAGCTCAACCGAATGCTAACCCAGTCTACTAAAACGCCCAGAACAGAGCTAAACCACACTCTAACCCAGTCTACTAATACGCCCAGAGCAGAGCTAAACCACACTCTAACCTAGTCTACCAAAACGCCCAGCGCAGACTGCAACCACACTCTAACCCAGTCTACTAAAACGCCAAGAGCAGAGCTCAACCGAACCCTAACCAAGTCTACTAAAACGCCCAGAGCAGAGCCGAACCAAACCCTTTCCCAGTCAACTAAAACGCCCTTAGCAGAGCTCAACCACACTCTAACCCAGCCTACTAAAACGCCAGAGCAGAGCACAACCAAACCCTAACCCAGTTTACTAAAACACACAGAGCAGAGCTCAACCGAATGCTAACCCAGTCTAATAAAACGCCCAGAGCAGAGCTCAACTGAACCCTATCCTAGTCTACTAAAACGCCCAGAGCAGAGCTCAACCACACTCTAACCCAGCCTACTGAAATGCCCAGAGTATAGCTCAACCCCACTCTATCCCAGTCTACTAAAACGCCCAAAGCAGAGTTCAACCGAACCCAAACCCAGTCTACTAAAACACCCAGAGCAGAGCTCAACCACACTCTAACCCAGTCTATTAAAATGCCCAGAGCAGACCTCATCCACAATCTAACTCAGTCTACTAAAACGCACAGAGCAGAGCTCAAACGAACCCTAACCCAGTCTATTAAAACGCCCAAAGCAGAGTTCAAACGAACCCTAACCCAGTCTACTAAAATGCCTAAAGCAGAGCTCAACCACACTAAAACACAGCCTACTAAAACGCACAGAGCAGAGCTCAACAAAACTCTAACCCTATCTTCTAATACGCCCAGAGTAGAGCTCAACCAAACCCTATCCCAGTCTACTAAAACGCCCAGAGCAGAGCTCAACCACACTCTAACCCAGCCTACTGAAATGCGCAGAGCAGAGCTCAACCCCACTCTATCCCAGTCTACTAAAACGCCCAGAGCAGACCTCATCCACACTCTAACTCAGTCTACTAAAACGCACAGAGCAGAGCTCAACCGAACCCTATCACAGTCTACTAAAACGCCCAAAGCAGAGCTCAACCGAACTCTAACCCAGTCTACTAAAACGCCAGAGCAGAACTCAACCGAACCCTAACCCAGTCAACTAAAACGCCCAGAGCAGAGCTCAACCGAATGCTAACCCAGTCTACTAAAACGCCCAGAGCAGAGTTCAACCAAAACCTAACCCGGTCAACTAAAATGCCCAGAGCAGAGATCAACCGATCCCTGACCCAGTCTAATAAAATGCCCAGAGCAGAGCTCAACCGAACCCTAACCCAGTCAACTAAAACGCCCAGAGCAGAGCTCAACCGAATGCTAACCCAGTCTACTAAAACGCCCAGCGCAGACCTCAATTACACTCTAACCCAGTCTACTAAAACGCCCAGAGCAGAGCTCAACCGAACACTAACCCAGTCTACTAAAACGCTCAGAGCAGAGCTCAACTGAACCCTAACCAGGTCTACTAAAACGCCCAGAGCAGAGCTCAACCGAACCCTTACCCAGTCTACTAAAACGCACAGAGCAGAGCTCAACCGAACCCTAACCCAGTCCAATAAAACGCCCAGAGCAGAGTTCAACGTAACCCTATCCCAGTCTACTAAAATGCCCAGAGCAGAGCTCAACCAAACTCTAACCCAGCCTACTAAAATGCCCAGAGCAGAGCCCAACCCCAGTCTATCCCAGTCTACTAAAATGCCCAGAGCAGAGCTAAACCACATTCTAACCCAGTCTAATAAAACGCCCAGAGCAGAGCTCAACCGAACCCTATCCCATTCTACTAAAACGCCCAAAGCAGAGCTTAACGGAACCCTAACCCAGTCTACTAAAACGCCCAGAGCAGAGCTCAACCACACTTTAACCCAGTCTACTAAAACACCCAAAGCAGAGCTTAACGGAACCCTAACCCAGTCTACTAAAACGCCCAGAGCAGAGCTCAACCACACTTTAACCCAGTCTACTAAAACGCCCAGAGCAGAGCTGTATACAGTGGGGAAAAAAATTATTTAGTCAGCCACCAATTGTGCAAGTTCTCCCACTTAAAAAGATGAGAGAGGCCTGTAATTTTCATCATAGGTACACGTCAACTATGACAGACAAAATTAGAAAAAAAAATCCAGAAAATCACATTGTAGGATTTTTTATGAATTTATTTGCAAATTATGGTGGAAAATAAGTATTTGGTCAATAACAAAAGTTTCTCAATACTATGTTATATACCCTTTGTTGGCAATGACACAGGTTAAACGTTTTCTGTAAGTCTTCACAAGGTTTTCACACACTGTTGCTGGTATTTTGGCCCATTCCTCCATGCAGATCTCCTCTAGAGCAGTGATGTTCTGGGGCTGTCGCTGGGCAACACGGACTTTCAACTCCCTCCAAAGATGTTCTATGGGGTTGAGATCTGGAGACTGGCTAGGCCACTCCAGGACCTTGAAATGCTTCTTACGAAGCCACTCCTTCATTGCCCGGGCGGTGTGTTTGGGATCATTGTCATGCTGAAAGACCCAGCCACGTTTCATCTTCAATGCCCTTGCTGATGGAAGGAGGTTTTCACTCAAAATCTCACGATACATGGCCCCATTCATTCTTTCCTTTACACGGATCAGTCGTCCTAGTCCCTTTGCAGAAAAACAGCCCCAAAGCATGATGTTTCCACCCCCATGCTTCACAGTAGGTATGGTGTTCTTTGGATGCAACTCAGCATTCTTTGTCCTCCAAACACGACGAGTTGAGTTTTTACCAAAAAGTTCTATTTTGGTTTCATCTGACCATATGACATTCTCCCAATCCTCTTCTGGATCATCCAAATGCACTCTAGCAAACTTCAGACGGGCCTGGACATGTACTGGCTTAAGCAGGGGGACACGTCTGGCACTGCAGGATTTGAGTCCCTGGCGGCGTAGTGTGTTACTGATGGTAGGCTTTGTTAATTTGGTCCCATCTCTCTGCAGGTCATTCACTAGGTCCCCCCGTGTGGTTCTGGGATTTTTGCTCACCGTTCTTGTGATCATTTTGACCCCACGGGGTGAGATCTTGCGTGGAGCCCCATATCGAGGGAGATTATCAGTGGTCTTGTATGTCTTCCATTTCCTAATAATTGCTCCCACAGTTGATTTCTTCAAACCAAGCTGCTTACCTATTGCAGATTCAGTCTTCCCAGCCTGGTGCAGGTCTACAATTTTGTTTCTGGTGTCCTTTGACAGCTCTTTGGTCTTGGCCATAGTGGAGTTTGGAGTGTGACTGTTTGAGGTTGTGAACAGGTGTCTTTTATACTGATAACAAGTTCAAACAGGTGCCATTAATACAGGTAACGAGTGGAGGACAGAGGAGCCTCTTAAAGAAGAAGTTACAGGTCTGTGAGAGCCAGAAATCTTGCTTGTTTGTAGGTGACCAAATACTTATTTTCCACCATAATTTGCAAATAAATTCATAAAAAATCCTACAATGTGATTTTCAGGATTTTTTTTTCTCAATTTGTCTGTCATAGTTGACGTGTACCTATGATGAAAATTGCAGGCCTCTCTCGTCTTTTTAAGTGGGAGAACTTGCACAATTGTTGGCTGACTAAATACTTTTTTTCCCCACTGTATGTGACTGAAGAATCTACATCGATGACGTTATATACTTTTACATGTATTAATTATACCAGTGGTTCTCAAACCTCTCCTCAGGGACCCCCAGCCATTTCACGTATTTGAACTATTCCAGAGCTAGCACACTTGATTCATCTTGAGAACTAATTATCAAGCCCTTGATTAAATGATCAGGTGAGCTAGTTAAGGGCTACAGCAAAAATGTGAAATGTCTGTGGGTCCCCAAGGAGAGGTTTGAGAAACACTGCATTATACAAATATTTATTTAACAGTTACACTATCACAAGGTTCTACGAGGACACTCAAAGATAGCACTCTGCTGTGTTTCTTTACTGTTTGTCTGAGTGGTGGGTCTGAGGTCAATTATTTGAGGTTTATTGGCATTTTAAACACTGATGAGGAATGAGATGGTTGCTTAGTGTGTCTGGGAGAGTGACACTCGATTAGGGCTGTATTTTAGGAGAGTTAACGTTGATAGACTTATTGATTGATCCTGCTTTTAATAGTCTTCATGCATTAGTGTGTGCGTGAATTTTTCAGAGTCCCAGCAGGGTGCATTCTGGGATTGACTGACTGTTTACCACACATTACCAATGAAATAGATCCCTTTTTTATCCTCCATTTCTCTCTCTCTCTCTCTCTCTCTCTCTCTCTCTCTCTCTCTCTCTCTCTCTCTGACGATGCAGATGACCAAAGAGGATCACCCAGAGGTGAAGTAACCAGTAAGGAAATCATTTTTCTCAAGACCTTTTGACTTGGCTAAATGTGTCAATGGGGGGGGGGTGCTCAATCATTCTATCTGAAATGTTTTTCCTATTAGCTCCTGAGGAGTCAGTCAGTCATAGACTAGTTCTCTTTGGAGGAAGATGGCTTGGATAAGAGACAGCCGCCCGTCAGCACTGCCATGCGGGGGCAAAATGTGTGCCAGGGATTAAAATCACCGCCTGCAACGCTCAGGAGAGAACTGCTGATGAACCCAAGGCGGTAATGAACCTGGATGAGGTTACACTGCTCGTTGTTTGTGTGTATGAGGTTACACTGCTTGTTATAAGAGACAGAGAGAGAGACAGTTAGAGAGATTTCCATGGCAGTGGTCTTTATCTATACTGAGTGTATAAATAATTAAGAACACCTTCCTAATAATGAGTTGCAGCCTCAATTCGTTAGGGTATGTACTCTATAAGGTGTGCAAAGAGTTCCACAGGGATGCTGGCCCATGTTGACTCCAATGCTTGCCACAGTTGTGTCAAGTTGGCTGGATGTCCTTTGGGTAGTGGACCATTCTTGACACACACAGGAAACTGTTGAGCTTGAAAAATTGATTTGACATGATTTGGAAGGCACACACCTGTCTATTTAAGGTCCCACAGTTGACAGTGCATGTCAGAGCAAAAACCAAGCCGTGAGGTCAAAGGAATTGTCCGTAAAGCTCAGAGACAGGATTGCGTCGAGGCACAGATCTGGGGAAGGGTACCAAAACATTTCTGCAGCATTGAAGGTCCCCAAGAACACAGTGGCCTCCATTCTTAAATGGAAGAAGTTTGGAACCACCAAGACTCTTCTGGCCGAACTGAGCAATCGGGAGAGAAGGGCCTTGGTCAGGGAGGTAACCAAGAACCCGATGGTCACTCTGACAGAGCTCTAGAGTTCCTCTGTGGAGATGGGGGAACCTTCCAGAAGGATAACCATCTCTGCAGCACTCCACCAATCAGGCCTTTATGGTAGAGTGGCCAGACAGAAACCACTCCTCAGTAAAAGGCACATGACAGCCCGCTTGGAGTTTGCCAAAAGGCACCTAAAGACTCTCAGACCATGAGAAACAAGATTCTCTGGTCTGATGAAACCAACATTGAACTCTTTGGCCTGAATGCCAAGCGTCAAGTCTGAAGGAAACCTGGCACCACGTTTACGGTGAAGCATGGTGGTGGCAGCGTCATGCTGTGGGGATGTTTTTCAGCGGCAGGGACTGGGAGACTAGTCAGGATTGATGCAAAGATGAACGGAGCAAAGTACAGAGAGTTCCTTGATGCTCCAGAGCACTCAGGACCTCAGACTGACCTTCCAACAGGACAACGACCCTAAGCACACAGCCAAGACAATGCAGGAGTGGTTTTGGGACAAGTCTCTGAATGTCCTTGAGTGGTGCCCAGACTTGAACCAGATCGAACATCTCTGGAGAGACCTGAAAATAGCTGTGCTGCAACGCTCCCCATCCAACCTAACAGAGCTTGAGAGGATCTGCAGAGAAGAATGGGAGAAACTCGCCAAATACAGGTGTGCCAAGCTTGTAGCGTCATACCCAAGAATACTCGAGGCTGTAATCGCTGCCAAAGGTACTTCAACAAAGTACTGAGTAAAGGGTCTGAATACTTATGTAAATGTTATATTTCAGTTTTTCTCTAAAAACCTGTTTTTGCTTTGTCATTATGGGGTATTGTGTGTAGATTGATGTGGAGAAAAAAAAACTATTTAATCAATTTTAGAATAAGGCTGTAACCTAACAAAATGTGGAAAAAGTCAAGGGGTCTGAATACTTTCCGAAGGCACTGTATATCCCACCAGCCACTCATCCAGAATGTTTATATGATCCCTGTGGGAATCAAAACCACGACCTTGGCGTTACTAGCCACACTGGACCATACAGTATTTAGTACTCATAGTCAGTACTCAGACAGTGTGATTGATTGACAGGCACATCGTATCATATGAATTTAGAACATTCTTGTATCTTGCTCTACTTCAATGCCTCCTGGGCTGAGTTAGATATTACAACACAAATGCATAGTGAGATATCTGACTACTCAGCTTGGTTGCTGTTATCTGAATGGTAATGGTGGGTCTTTAACCAAGTGAAACTAGACATTATGACAACAACGATTATTTCTCAAGAAACTGATGTTGTGAAAATAAACAACTCTTAAGTTTAACTCATTAAGTAGGAATCCCTAACAGTATAAATACTTTATTTTTCACATTTTGTCAATTGGAGGGTTATTTAACAAGCTTATAATCCAAAAGGTTCCATAGTTCCTTGATGTGTAGAGGCTGTGGGCTCCACCCCAGTCACTCCCTAGCCCCACCCATTGCCACTTCCTTGTTTGACTTCCTAGGGTGTGTTCACTAGGAACGAAACGGAAGAAAATGGAAGAAAACAGAACCAACAGTGGTCAGAAAATGTTTGTTAAAAAGAAAACTGTTAATAATTTAGTTTTCTCCCTTACTTACAAGTGAGAATATTCTCAAGAACGTGTCTGTCTGTGTGTCTGTGTGTCTGTGTGTGTGTGTGTGTGTGTATGTGTGTGTGTGTTGTGCACGTGTGTTTAAAACCTTTTCTTCCTGAATACCAGGCCATAGGCTGCATGGTGAGTGCACTAATGAACCAGTGGCATTCCCTTTAAAGTGTGCTTCTGGATTATCATTCTAATACAGGGTGGAGAAGACGGGCCTCTGAAAGACTGTATTAGACCTCACAGCATGGCCCCTGCACGCACACACACACACACACACACACACACACACACACACACACACACACACACACACACACATGCACACGCACATGCACACACACATTCTGATTCCCACATTAAATGCTATGCATGAGGCCAGGCTGGGCAGCAGTCTACACAACCATTCAGGGATCCCTGCTATCGTTCCTCACCACAGTTACTGTCAGTGCAGTAACTTTATGCGACAGGTGACATAACAAGACTTTGGGTTGTGACAGGAGTTTGTGTGTGTGTGTGTGTGTGTGTGTGTGTGTGTGTTTGGAGCTGAGCTGAGCTGTAGGATACAGCCTGCAGGGCTGTCAAGACTGTTTGCAGCCAAGAGTAACACATCCAGTCAATAATGAAATCTGCATCGCAACATGAATGCTATATTAGCTGTGTTAGAACAAAGTGAAGACCTAGTAATTGGAGTTGCTTGTAGCTTTAGTCGATATTCAAATGCTGGATAATTTAACATTGATGTGAAGGGCCTTGAATGACAAATAGTGGTGTTGGAGGTGGTGTTGGAGGGCCAGTAGGAGGCATTGCCCTGTGTAGGGTCCCTTCTTTCGAAATGGGACGTTAAACGGGTATCCTGACTCTCTGTCGTCACAAAAAATCCCATGGCACTTATCGTAAGAGTAGGGGTGTTAACCCCGGTGTCCTGGCTAAATTCCCAATCTGGCCCTCATACCATCATGGCCACCTAATCATCCCCAGCTTCCAACTGGCTCCTTCATCCCCATTCCTCTCCCCTGGAACTATTCCCCAGGTCGTTGCTGTAAATGACAATGTGTTGTCAGTCAACTTACCTGGTAAAATAAGGGTAAAATAAATAAATAAAAGCAAGTAGTTGACCACAACCATGTCCCTATGTGACATCAAGTACTTACAGTAATTATAGATGAAGGCACATTTTTAAGAACTGTGGCTGATCTGTGGAGAAGAGGTTCAGCAACCGGTAAAGACAAGGTGCATGGTTCAATTGAATGAAAATTGAACGGTTTCAAAAATCCACTGAGAGAGAAATGCCTCAAAGGAATTCATAAGCACATAAAGCTCTCTTGCCACTCAGGTACAATCTTCCTGTGCAAACATTAGCGATCACACAGCCAAGCCTCTGCTGTCTTGAGGTCGCAGGGATTTGTTACCAGGCGATGGGTTGCCATGGACACCGTAGATGACAAGTCAGAGATCAAGGACGATGTCATTGGTGATGGAGGGCGAGATGTGGCCCGACTTTACAGCATCTGACATTTTTATTGGACAGGAGAAATGAAAATATAGATTACTTCAGCTCGAGGGTCATATAAATATTGAGGGCTTGCGTATTCTTGTCTGAGATGGGGGGGGGGGGGGGGGGGGGAAGCATATGTAGCAGTGTGTGGCTAAAATCACTGGGGAAGCCAAGCCAGGAAAAAAAGCCATATGAAAACCTATGAGTTTTGATAATTGTGTTGTTTGCTCTATAACCTGTCAGTTCATATGCCTTGAATAAATTCAACCACACCATTGTTTCATCACAAAACCGGAGAGCAAACTCTGTCCGGTAAACTCCACAAAGCATATTGCATGTAACAAACAGTTACATGACCTACAGCATGGTCAATCAAGTTCATATTTTCGGAGCACTAAACAACTATTGATTTAGAACAACGGAGAGTTACCACAAGTCACAAAGAAAACAGGCGCTGCCTTCACTATTCCAGCACCATTTCAACTTCAACATTTCCTCATCAAATCACCTATGCTTAGCCTAATACAGTGACAACTAAAAGATTCCAAAAACAATTTAGTTCAATCAACATAAGCTAAATATAATGTGGCTGTCCGTGGTACTGATTTCTCTGTGTGTGTGTGTGTGTGTGTGTGTGTGTGTGTGTGTGTGCGTAAGTAGAAAAAACATGTTGACCCTCCCTACTTGTAGAGAAACGCCAGTGATATCCTCCTCTTTCATGTTGCCTAAATGGTCTATGACTGTCATACAGTACACACTTTTAGTTTTGTTGTCCTAGGCTAAAATGCTTGCTTGCTAGCCTAACTTCCTTTCATGGGCAATGATTAGCCAGCTAGTTAACATTAGCCTAGCTAGGTACATTAGCCCGCTGGCTTGAGAGGATGGAAGTTCTCCTGAGTGTCCTGAGTGGCGCAGTGGTCTAAGGCACTGTATCGCAGTGCTAACTGTGCCACTAGAGATCCTGGTTCGAATCCAGGCTCTGTCGCAGCCGGCCGCGACCGGGAGACTCATGGGCGGCGCACAATTGGTCCAGGGTAGGGGAGGGAATGGCCGGCAGGGATGTAGCTCAGTTGATAGAGCATGGTGTTTGCAACGCCAGGGTTGTGGGTTCGATTCCCACGGGTGGCCAGTATAAAAAAATATGTATTCACTAACTGTAAGTCGCTCTGGATAAGAGCGTCTGCTAAATGACTAAAATGTATATGTAAGTTCAATTTGTAAATGTACAAATTGAACTTCCATCCTCTCAAGCCAGCGGCACAATGTATGAATTTATGGTTGGATCATAATCGCTGTTACAATCATTGGCCAGTATGGAAAATTAAGTAAAACGACAAGTCCAAATCCCTATCTCCGTCCATGGCTAATTTAGGAAAGGGTCAATTTTAGCTAGCTAGCTAGCCACCGGAGGACAACGACAACAAAATGCAACAATTCAAGTTTTTTAAATTTAATGTGGTTGGTGTGAAGCCAAATCCAAACTGGCTTCCCTTGACACGTTTTTTTGGTTCGCCAGGACCATTCACATTTGAGCTCGCTCAGTTTAGCTCAATGCTGATTGACTATTATTATATAAAAAAAATTATCACAGGAGGCCAAATGCTCACTGGCTTCCCTTGCATTCAATGCTACGGGTGGCAACAATATCAAACTATTTTTGACCAGACAGCATCAGAGAGAGAGGGGCGCTATTTCACTCGCTCTGATGCTTTCTCCGGTGAGATATTTTCAGCCTCTTGCGAATTGAACGAAAATTATGAAACACAGAGAGACGAAAGACACATTATTTTACATGTTTTTTTTTCTTTACTTCTTGGTCAATTTTTTGGGGAAGCCTGGCTTCCGTTGGCATCCATGAATATATGCCACTGATGCACTCACTACTGTAAGTCGCTCTGGCTAAGAGCGTCTGCTAAATGACTGAAATGTAAATGTTTATGATACTATTGCTTTTACAGAAAGTAAACAATGACAACCTCTGGAATCATGTTGAAGTTGAGCAACTATAAACACAAATGCAACTATCCTCTCTATATGACAGTCACAATATGACACATCAATATAGAAGGATCAGGATCCACTATGGATCCAATCACTCTGTGGAATCAGTGACAGAGAGAGGAGACTTCTGTAGGCCCTGGAGGTCTGAACTCTGAGTTAAGAGACCTGTGCTGCTGGGGTGTAAATCAATACTACACAGCTGGCTGGGATAAATCCACTGAGTTCTTAGGCCACCGGCCCTCTCTCCATCCCTCCATTCCTCAATCCATCCTTCCATTCCTCCCTCCATCCCTCCCTCCCTCACACCAGCCCACCGACACACAAAACAATCTCAACTCCCTTTCAAAACAGCCAAAAGCTTTCAGTGCCATGGATCACGACGGCACTGACATGTCAACTGAGCCTGGGCTTAGCGCCTGAATCCAATAGCTAGATAGCTAGTGAGCCTGACGGACGGTCTTGTATGTGGATTATGACATCTGAAAAGGCTTTGAACAGAATGGATAAGGTCTGGCTCACTGTATGATGTGTGGCTGGGCTGGATGATGGATGAAAAATATCAGTTTGTTTGAAGAGAGTTTGGCCTCCTGGTCATCCTAATGTTGAAAAGTAGAATAATAACCATTAACTGGATTTACATAGTATAGTGCTGTTCACTGTTTGTCTGAAAGCACTTTACATTGTGTGATGCTATCTCCACTCAGTCAGGTCACCCGTGATACAAGTCAGTATTCGACGTCCATCCATGTCTGAGGACGTCATGAGATGACGTGGAAACCCGCCACTAGGGGCAACAGTGAGCGCTGTTACCTTAAAGTACACAACCAGTCAAAAGTTTGGACACACCTATCCATTCAAGGGGTTTTCTTTGTTTTTAATATTTTTTACATTGTAGAATAATAGCAAAGACATCAAAACTATGAAATAACACATATGTAGTAAATAAAAACGTGTTAAACCAAAATGTATTTTATATTTGAGATTCGTCAAATAGCCACCCTTTGCCTTGATGACAGCTTTGCACACCCTTGGCATTCTCTCAACCAGCTTCACCTGGAATGCTTTTTTTCCTTTTCCTGCGGTCCGACTCATCCCGAACCATCTCAATTGGGTTGAGGTAGGGGGATTGTGAAGGCCAGGTCATCTAATGCAGCACTCTATCACTCTCCTTCTTGGTAAAATAGCCCTTACACAGCCTGGTGGTGTGTTGGGTCATTGTCCTGTTGAAAGAAAAATGATAGTCCCACTAAGCCCAAACCAGATGGGATGGCGTATCGCTGCAGAATGCTGTGGTAGCCATGCTGGTTAAGTGTGCCTTGAATTCTAAATAAATCACAGACAGTGTTACAAGTAAAGCACCCCCACACCATAACACCCCCTCCTCCATGCTTTACGGTGGGAAATACACATGCAGAGATGATCCGTTCACTCACACCGCGTCTTACAAAGACCAAAGGACAGATTTATACCGGTCTAATGTCCATTGCTCGTGTTTCTTGGCCCAAGCAGGTCTCTTCTTCTTATTGGTGTACTTTAGCAGTGGTTTCTTTGCAGCAATTCGATTTCAAATCAAATCAAATCAAATCAAATTGTATTGGCCACATGCGCCGAATACAACAGGTGCAGACATTACAGTGAAATGCTTACTTACAGCCCTTAACCAACAGTGCATTTCTTTTTAACAAAAAAAGTAAAAATAAAACAACAACAAAAAAAGTTTTGAGAAAAAAAGAGCAGAAGTAAAATAAAATAACAGTAGGGAGGCTATATATACAGGGGGGTACTTGTGCAGAGTCAATGTGCGGGGGCACCGGCTAGTTGAGGTAGTTGAAGTAATATGTACATGTGGGTAGAGTTAAAGTGACTATGCCTAAATAATTAACAGAGTAGCAGCAGCGTAAAAGGATGGGGTGGGGGGCAGTGCAAATAGTCTGGGTAGCCATGATTAGCTGTTCAGGAGTCTTATGGCTTGGGGGTAGAAGCTGTTGAGAAGTATTTTGGACCTAGACTTGGCACTCCGGTACCGCTTGCCGTGCGGTAGCAGAGAGAACAGTCTATGACTAGGGTGGCTGGAGTCTTTGACAATTTTGAGGGCCTTCCTCTGACACCGCCTGGTATAGAGGTCCTGGATGGCAGGAAGCTTGGCCCCAGTGATGTACTGGGCCGTACGCACTACCCTCTGTAGTGCCTTGCGGTCGGAGGCCAAGCAGTTGCCATACCAGGCGGTGATGCAACCAGTCAGGATGCTCTCGATGGTGCAGCTGTATAATTTTTTGAGGATCTGAGGACCCATGCCAAATCTTTTCAGTCTCCTGAGGGGGAATAGGCTTTGTCGTGCCCTCTTCATGACTGTCTTGGTGTGTTTGGACCATGATAGTTCGTTGGTGATGTGGACACCAAGGAACTTGAAGCTCTCAACCTGTTCCACTACAGCCCCGTCGATGAGAATGGGGGCGTGCTCAGTCCTCTTTTATTTTCCTGTAGTCCACAATCATCTCCTTTGTCTTGGTCACGTTGAGGGAGAGGTTGTTGTCCTGGCACCACACGGCCAGGTCTCTGACCTCCTCCCTATAGGCTGTCTCATCGTTGTCACTGTTGTGTCGTCGGCAAACTTAATGATGGTGTTGGAGTCGTGCCTGGCCATGCAGTCATGGGTGAACAGGGAGTACAGGAGGGGACTGAGCACGCACCCCTGAGGGGCCCCCGTGTTGAGGATCAGTGTGGCAGATGTGTTGTTACCTACCCTTACCACCTGGGGGCGGCCCATCAGGAAGTCCCCTTTGAACTGTTGATGTTGAGATGTGTCTGTTACTTGAACTCTGTGAAGGACTTATTTGGGCTGCGATTTCTGAGGCTGGTAACTCTAATGAACTTATCCTCTGCAGCAGAGGTAACTCTGGGTCTTCCATTCACTGGAGGAAACTGACAAGAAGAGGTCTGGTAGACCCAAAGCCACAACAGAATCAGAAGAAAAGTTTATGCGAGTCAACAGCTTGGTGTGATAGGCAGCTCACAGGACAACAGCTTCAAGCACAGCTTAACACTGGTCAAAGTAAGCAAGTCTCAGTTTCAACTGTGAAGAGAAGACTTCGAGCTGCAGGTTTGAGAAGTCGAGTGGCAGTAAGAACGCTATTGCTACGATGGCAAAATAAGAAAAAGAGGCTTGCCTGGGCCATGAAGCACCGCCAGTGGACTACTGAAGACTGGAAGAAGGTCTTATGGACCAATTAATTGAAATCTTCGGTTCATCACGCAGGGTTTTTGTACGTCGTCAAGTAGGCGAAAGGATGGTTCCTCAGTGTGTGATACCAACTGTCAAACATGGAGGAGGAAGTGTGATGGCCTCTTTTGCTGGATCCAGAGTCAGCGACTTGCACAGAGTGGCACCATGAACCAAAATGGCTACCAAAGCATTTTGCAGCGCCATGCAATACCCTCTGGTGGACGCCTAGTTGGTCAGGGGTTCTTACAGCAAGATAATGACCCAAAACACACCTCCAGGCTGTCAGAACTACCTTAGAAGAACAGAACAAGACGGTAGGCTTCAAATCATGGAATGGCCAGCACATTCTCCAGACTTAAACCCCATCGAGCTGGTTTGGGATGAACTGGGCAGAAAGGTGAAAGCAAAGCAACCTACAAGTGCAACACATTTGTGGGAACTTCTGCAATGGTGTTGGGAAGAACTTTCCGAACAGTATTTGATTTCCATTGTAGAAAGAATGCCACGAGTGTGTTCGGCTGTTATGTCTGCAAAAGGTGGCTACTTTGATGAGTCAAAAATGTAGATAACATTTTGTTAAACAAAATGATTCCATTATTTATTTTTTGTCTCCAATTGTTTATTTGTTCTATGCTTTCATTTCAGAGTACATTCAGACATTAAACTGTGTGAATTTCAATAAAAACTGGAAAAATTGAGGTGTTCTAAAACTTTTGACCGGTAGTGTATTTTGATTTTTTAACACTTTTTTAGTTACTACATGATTTCATATGTGTTATTTCATAGTTTTGATGTCTTCACTATCATTCTACAATGTAGAAAATAGTCAAATGTAAGAAAAACCCTGGAATGAGTAGGTGTGTCCAAACTTTTGACTGGTGCTGTAGGGCGTTGTGGGCGGGGATGGTGGCTGGGCATAACCATCTATCTCTGGTGCCAACGATCGCGTCTTCGAATCCAGCGATATAAAGTAAGCCGCTGCCTCTGGTGCCAAATGTTGCATGTTCGAATCCAGCGATAGAAAGTAGTTTTTGAGATTTTTGTTTTAAGCCTATCCCAATCCTTAAAAATTCAGAGTTAATGCCTAAACTTAACCTTAAACACTTCGAAATGTGATGTTCGTAGATCCACTAGCTATATGTACTGTAGCACCAACCTGGTTGATGCACAATGCCCATTTTTGCACCAGAGCACTCAGCACACATTGGCAATTATATTATCAGGCAAAGGGGTAGTGTGTCTGAAATAGTGGGGTAAGACAGCCCATCGAGAGGGCAAGCAGTGCTTTCTGAAGCTCAAAGCCTACAGACTTAGGATCTTAATTTGATCACCCTGTAGCAGGACAACTTTCCTGCAATGCAGGAAAGGTAAAACTTGTAGTTGATGTTTAAAAAGGCTTCTGAAGTTTGTAATTTTCACTTAGAAATTTCGGTCTTGATTTTCCCTTACGAAAAATGTATCAACCCCTACAAAAATGTCCATTAATTATAATCCACATAATAATTCACTATTTTCCAGCTGTAGCAAACTGGCTCAAATTAAGATCCTACATCTGTAGGTCTGCAAAGCAACACTGAATCAGAGTGACAAACCTGGTAATAGGAGAATGGTAATACGAGCTCTGAGTCAGCAGCCAATGATGGGCTGAGATGTCTAACACATCTCCTTGTCCCCCATCAGGACCACTGAGGAGGACTAACATCAAACAGGACAGATGGCTCCATTATTCCACATGACTTGGCCTGTATTAGCCGGCTGTCTGTGATGTTCACCCATCACCCGAAAGGCACTATTACCCGACTGAATGATTCCCAATGTGTAAACCGTTGGTCAGTTTGGAGTCAGTTTGGAGTCTTGATGTTTTAAAACGTGTCTGTCTTAATATGTGGGCTTTAGAGTAGAAGTGGATAAAAAGGGGGAATTTCAGGAATGAGTGTCACGCTCTGGCTCCGGGACTGTGTATTTTGAGCCAGGGTGTGTTCATTTGGTTGTGTTTGCTATTGGTTGTGTTGTATTTGGTTGTGTTTCCTTGTTTGGTCGTGTGACTCCCAATCAGTGGTAACGAGTGTCAGCTGTCGGCTCGTTATCTCTGATTGGGAGCAATATTTAAACTGTCAGTGTTCACCTTAGTGTTGTGGGTTTTTGTTCCTTGTCAGTCATTGTAACTGAGGACTTCACGATTCGTCATTGTTTGTTGTTTTTTGTAGTGAGTACTTTAATTTAATAAAGTCATGTTCGCTCAACGCGCTGCGCTTTGGTCTCCCTCATTAGACGATCGTGACAGAAAAACCCACCTTAACCAGATCAAGCAGCATGAAGAAGAGAGAGGATGGACTTTGGAGCAGTTGAGTAGGAGTCTCGACTGGGCCAAGCCAAGAGAAGAGGAGAGAGGTTGGACTTTGGAGCAGTGGGGTGATAGTCTGGCGAGAACGATGGAGGCCTGGTCCACGAAGAGGAGAGAACCCCAGAAAATTTTTAGGGGGGGGCTCACGACGTCGGACCAGCAGGAGGCCGCGATAGAGCGGTCCAGTGGGTTGCCGGAGGAGGCCGTCGGGTTACGGGGGCCACTGGTCGAAGAGGGGATGGAGGAAGTAGAGGCACGGCGAGAGGTACTGGCGTGTGTTGCCAGTCCGGTCCGGCCCGTTCCAGATCCCGGTGTAGGGCCAGTGGTGTGTGTCCCCAGTACAGTCCGGCCCATCCAAGCTCCCCGCACCAAGCCAGTGGTGTGCGTCGTCAGCCCTGTCCGGCCCGTTCCTGCTCTCCGCGCCAAGTCTGTGGTGCGCGTCGCCAGCCCTGTCAGACCCGTGCCTGCTCTCCGCACCAAGTCTATGGTGCGTTTCGTCAGCCCTGTCCGGCCCGTTCCTGCTCTCCGCACCAGGTCTGTGGTGCGCGTCGCCAGCCCAGTCCGGCCCATCCAAGCTCCCCGCACCAGGTCAGTGGTGCGCGTCGCCAGCCCTGTCCGGCCCGTGCCTGCTCTCCGCACCAAGTCTATGGTGCGTTTCGTCAGCCCTGTCCGGCCCGTTCCTGCTCTCCGCACCAGGTCTGTGGTGCGCGTCGCCAGCCGGATTCTGCCTGTTCCTGCCACTCGCACCAAACCAGGGGTGCGAGTCGCCAGCCTGGTCCAGCCCGTTCCTGCTACTCGCACCAAGCCAAGGGTGCGAGTCGTCAGCCGGATTCAGCCCATTCCTGCCACTCGCACCAAGCCAAGGGTGCGAGTCGTCAGCCGGATTCAGCCCATTCCTGCTACTCGCACCAAGCCAGGGATGCGAGTCTTCAGCCTGGTGAGGCCTGTTCCGGCTCCACGCACCATGCAAAGGGTGCGTATCGTCTGCCAGGTCCGGTCCATTCCTGCCTCACGCGCCAAGCCAGGGGTGCGCGTCGGCAGTCCTGATCCAGCTAACTGGGTCAGATCGGACTGGGGGCACTACGGGGGGATTGTAGTAGGGTGGTGGTCAAGCCCGGAGCCGGAGCCGCCTCCGAGGAGCAATACCCACCCAGCCCTTCCCTATTTGGGGTGTAGGCGCGGTCGGAGTCCGCGCCTTTAGGGGGGGGTACTGTCACGCTCTGGCTCCGGGACTGTGTATTTTGAGCCAGGGTGTGTTCATTTGGTTGTGTTTGCTATTGGTTGTGTTGTATTTGGTTGTGTTTCCTTGTTTGGTCGTGTGACTCCCAATCAGTGGTAACGAGTGTCAGCTGTCGGCTCGTTATCTCTGATTGGGAGCCATATTTAAACTGTCAGTGTTCACCTTAGTGTTGTGGGTTTTTGTTCCTTGTCAGTCATTGTAACTGAGGACTTCACGATTCGTCATTGTTTGTTGTTTTTTGTAGTGAGTACTTTAATTTAATAAAGTCATGTTCGCTCAACGCGCTGCGCTTTGGTCTCCCTCATTAGACGATCGTGACAATGAGAAGATATTCCATGTTCACTCTAAGTTGTTTGATTGGTTGATTGATTCATTTTATTTGGATCATTTAAAAACAATTTCATACCAAATATTTATGCATAGGTTCAAGTATTCAGCAGGACTGTTTTCATCATAGGACAGGGGAGTCGGGAGGGGGAACATAAAACATCCAAGAAATACAACCTATGTAAAAACCTTGAAATCATAAATTGATAAACAATCAAAGCTGTAGGGAGGGGAAATTGAAGCTTCACATTGCTGAGTTTTGGGTGATATAGTGCATTGACATGGCTGATGGATTTTTTATGTCCAAAACCATAGGGCTTTTCTCAGCTTCAATTTAGAAAGTGTTTGCTCAGCACCCAGGCCAATAGCTGATATGATGAGTGAGAGCCCCAGCATTCAAAATGGCTGCTCTGTCATATAGGCAGCACTCTGATCAGTTCCGGCACCTGAGGGTTCTGTCAGCCTTATGCATAACGTCTGTGTCATGTTATGCACTATGGACTCAAATACTGTGATGATGGGACCCAATGCATCTCTGATTGGCACTCAGCATTAAAGAGATAGCTTGGGGGTAAGGCCCTGCGATAGACTGGCGTCCTGTCAAGGGGCTGTACTTGTACATCAAGCTGCTTCACTCTCCAGGAGAAAGGCTCCTGCTCCTATAAGTCATTCTGGCTCGCACAAACCAAAGCTTGTACAAGGCTACTTACTGTGGGGTTTGTGTGTAGTGTGTTATTGAGTACGTGTTTGTATGAGACAGAGAGAGAGAATGTGCAGAGGGTCATGGGAAGGCAATCTACACTTGACTTGGTAGATACTATGTGTTTAGCTGAAGGCTTTCAATCCATGACCCACTGCAATCACACACTGTACACTACACAGAGATCCCAGTGGAGAAGGACATGTGGTCCTGTGTGGCTCAGTTGGTTGAGCATGGCGCTTGCAACGCCAGGGTTGTGGTTTTGATTCCCATGGGGGACCGGTATGAAAATGTATGCACCCACTACTGTAAATCGCTCTGGATAAGAGCATTTGCTATATGAAGTAAATGTATCCCTACCAAAGAATCTGCTGATACCTTTGGCAGCTGTTTCTCAAAATTAATTGTGCAACCAGTGCTTCTTGAAGCCGTAGTGAGGATACTAGTTTGTTTCTTGACATCCTATCGATGCTGAGGTTGTAGAATGAAGGACAGGCATATGTTATGGACTAAATATCAACTTTTCATTGAAAAACTGAAGTTTATGTCCTGAATTCCTTAAAGACATGCTCCAGTACTTTGGCGACAAGTATATATTTTTTTAAACATCCCGCTTTGGGTTGGATGTGTCAATATGTAGTTCATACATGCATAATATATGAGTAGAATTACTGTTTTACCTCAATTTGCCACGAAATCCCTTGTTTAAAAGCGACTGTTTTCTCAAAGCTGTGCTGCACCATTTTCCCCTACATTTTCCCCCACGAAATATCAACATACCTACAAAACATGTCTGTGTGTCACTTGGGAGCAGCAGCACTTATATATTTATCAGCAGAGAAAATAACTTAGATGCTTAGATGCAACCAGCCTGCTTATAGAACTGAGCAGTACTTCTGTGTTTATTAGAATTTGGCTGAATTTGAATATTTGTGATATAAATGATTTCAATATGAGTAATTTTTTCACACTTTGAAGAATCTACATCGATGACGTTATATACTTTTACATGTATTAATTATACCAGTGGTTCTCAAACCTCTCCTCAGGGACCCCAGCCATTTCACGTATTTGAACTATTCCAGAGCTAGCACACTTGATTCATCTTGAGAACTAATTATCAAGCCCTTGATTAAATGATCAGGTGAGCTAGTTAAGGGCTACAGCAAAAATGTGAAATGTCTGTGGGTCCCCAAGGAGAGGTTTGAGAAACACTGCATTATACAAATATTTATTTAACAGTTACACTATCACAAGGTTCTACGAGGACACTCAAAGATAGCACTCTGCTGTGTTTCTTTACTGTTTGTCTGAGTGGTGGGTCTGAGGTCAATTATTTGAGGTTTATTGGCATTTTAAACACTGATGAGGAATGAGATGGTTGCTTAGTGTGTCTGGGAGAGTGACACTCGATTAGGGCTGTATTTTAGGAGAGTTAACGTTGATATACTTATTGATTGATCCTGCTTTTAATAGTCTTCATGCATTAGTGTGTGCGTGAATTTTTCAGAGTCCCAGCAGGGTGCATTCTGGGATTGACTGACTGTTTACCACACATTCCAATGAAATAGATCCCTTTTTTATCCTCCATTTCTCTCTCTCTCTCTCTCTCTCTCTCTCTCTCTCTCTCTCTCTCTCTCTCTCTCTCTCTCTCTCTCTCTATCTCTTTCCTCTCTCCCTGCTCTCTCCCTGCTCTCTCTCTCTCTCTCTCTCTCTCTCTCTCTCTCTCTCTCTCTCTCTCTCTCTCTCTCTCTCTCTCTCTCTCTCTCTCTATCTATCTCTTTCCTCTCTCCCTGCTCTCTCCCTGCTCTCTCTCTCTCTCCCTTCTCTCTCTCTCTCTGTCCCTGCTCTCTCTCTCTCCCTGCTCTCTCCCTCTCTCTCCTCTCACTCTCTCACTCTCTCTCTCTCTCTCTCTCTCTCTGCTCTCTCTCCCTCTCTCTCTATCTCTCTCTCTCTCTCTCTCTCTCTCTCTCTCTCTCTCTCTCTCTCTCTCTCTCTCTCTCTCTCGCTCTCTCTCTCTCTCTCTCTCTCTCTACACAAAGCAAACTGGTCTTGATCACAGTAGCACATCCGTTTGAAAAGTACTGTCCATTGTACTCCCTTTCCATGTCAGCGTAGGATAAAACATAGTTTGGAGATACAGAACGTGCATCAGTAAAGTTAACAGCGTGTGTGTGTGTGTGCGGCTAATTTTAGAAAGAAAGTGTCCAGATTGTCTAGCCCAGCTGATTTGTAGGGGTCCAGATTTTTCAGCTCTTTCAGAACATCAGCTGTTTGAATTTGTGTGAAGGAGAAGCGGGGGGGCATGGGCAAGTTGCAGCGGAGGGTGCAGAGCTGGTGGCCGGGGTAGTGGTAGCCAGGTGGAAAGCATGGCCAGCCGTAGCAAAAGGCTTGTTAAAATTCTCGATTATTATAGATTTATCGGTGGTGACAGTGTTTCCTAGCCTCAGTGCAGTGGACAGTTGGGAGGAGGTGCTCTTATTCTCCATGGACTTTACAGTGTCCCAAAACTTTTTGGAGTTAGTGCTACAGGATGCACATTTCTGTTTGAAAAAGCTAGCCTTTGCTTTCCTAACTGATTGTGTATATTGGTTCCTGACTTCCCTGAAAGGTTGCATATCGCGGGGGCTGTTCGATGCTAATGCAGTACACCACAGGATGTTTTTGTGCTGGTCAAGGGCAGTCAAGTCTGGGGAGAACCAGGGGCTATATCTGTTCTTAGTTCTGCATTTTTTGAATGGGGCATGCTTATTTAAGATTGAGAGGAAAGCACTTTTAAAGAACAACCAGACATCCTCTACTGACAGAATGAGGTCAATATCCATCCAGGATACCCGGGCCAGGTCATTTAGAAAGGCCTGCTCGCTAAAGTGTTTTAGGGGTTGTTTGACCGCGGACCCATTACGGACGCAGGCAATAAGGCAGTGATCGCTGAGATCCTGGTTGAAGACACCGGAGGTGTATTTAGAGGGTAAATTTGTCAGGATGATATCTATGAGGGTGCCCATTTTTACAGATTTAGGGTGGTACCTGGTAGGTTCGTTGATAATTTGTGTGAGATTGAGGGCATCTAGTTTAGATTGTAGGTTGGCAGGATAATGTTCTGATATGTAATGTTATGGCAGGATAATGTTCTGATATGTAATGTTATGGCAGGATAATGTTCTGATATGTAATGTTATTGTCACGACTGTCTGTGAGATGCGGTAAACAAAGTCAGGCGCAGGACACAGAACTCCCGGATACGTACTTTTAATACGAAAAGGATCCAAAAGGACACAGAAAATAACTCCACGCAGGGAGGAAATAACCCGCTCACAAAATAGACAACCATGAAGGGGAAAACAATCACACACAAAGTACAGATGAGAGACAGGGGTAATTATAAGGGAAACAATTAACATAATGACGAACAGGTGTAAACAATACAGACAAAACTAAACAAACACCGATAACATCGAACGGCAGTAGCTAGTACTCCGGGGACGACGAACGCCGAAGCCTGCCCGAGCAAGGAGGAGGAGCAGCCTCGGCAGAATCCGTGACAGTTATGGCAGAATAATATTCTGATATGTTATCTTATGGCAGGATAATGTTCTGATATGTTATGTTATGGTAGGATAATGTTCTGATATGTAATGTTATGGCAGGACAATGTTCTAATATGTAATGTTATGGCAGGATAATGTTCTGATATGTAATGTTATTGTAGGATAATATTCTGACATGTAATGTTATGGCAGGATAATGTTCTGATGTATTATGTTATGGCAGGATAATGTGAGGAGATGGAGTGTTTCAGTGAGCGTGAATTTGTCTGCCTCAGGGCTTCACTTCTTCATTACCTCTCCCTGTTCCCTGTCCCCATCCTGCTGTCCTCACACACACACGCACGCACACACACACATGCATGCACACGTACACACGCACACTGACGTACGTACGCACGCACTCTCACAAATACACACACACACACACACACACATGCATGCACACATACACATGCACATTCACGTACGCCTGCACGATCAGACACACGCACGCACACACACGCACACACTCCACTTATTGATTACATCCGTGTTGCCAGCCTGGTGCCTTCCCTCAGAGGGGCCGTCCTGTTCCCAGCCTGGTGCCTTCCCTCAGAAGGGCCGTCCTGTTCCCTGCCTGGTGCCTTCCTTCAGAGGGGGCGTCCTGTTCCCAGCCTGGTGCCTTCCCTCAGAAGGGCCGTCCTGTTCCCAGCCTGGTGCCTTCCCTCAGAAGGGCCGTCCTGTTCCCAGCCTGGTGCCTTCCCTCAGAAGGGCCGTCCTGTTCCCAGCCTGGTGCCTTCCCTCAGAGGGGGCGTCCTGTTCCCAGCCTGGTGCCTTCCCTCAGAAGGGCCGTCCTGTTCCCAGCCTGGTGCCTTCCCTCAGAGGGGCCGTCCTGTTCCCAGCCTGGTGCCTTCCCTCAGAGGGGGCGTCCTGTTCCCAGCCTGGTGCCTTCCCTCAGAAGGGCCGTCCTGTTCCCAGCCTGGTGCCTTCCCTCAGAGGGGCCGTCCTGTTCCCAGCCTGGTGCCTTCCCTCAGAGGGGCCGTCCTGTTCCCAGCCTGGTGCCTTCCCTCAGAAGGGCCGTCCTGTTCCCAGCCTGGTGCCTTCCCTCAGAGGGGGCGTCCTGTTCCCAGCCTGGTGCCTTCCCTCAGAGGGGCCGTCCTGTTCCCAGCCTGGTGCCTTCCCTCAGAGGGGCCGTCCTGTTCCCAGCCTGGTGCCTTCCCTCAGAAGGGCTGTCCTGTTCCCAGCCTGGTGCCTTCCCTCAGAAGGGCCGTCCTGTTCCCAGCCTGGTGCCTTCCCTCAGAGGGGGCGTCCTGTTCCCAGCCTGGTGCCTTCTCTCAGAGGGGCCATTCACTGAGGAAACGCTCATAACTACCCACCCGCGCCTCCTCTCCCACTGTGCCTCATTACAGAGCAGACGCAGCAAGCACTACTGGTCCCAGGATCAGGTCACCTGAGCGCCAGCCCCCATCCCCATGCTAACCAACTAAAACTGATCCCAGGTCAGTGCTTTGGGATATAGGGTTTGTGTGTGTGTGTGTGTGTGTGTGTGTGTGTGTGTGTGTGTGTGTGTGTGTGTGTGTGTGTGTGTGTGTGTGTGTGTGTGTGCGTGTGTGTGTTTGTGTGTGTGTGTGCACGTGCACGTGCACGTGCCGCCTCAGGGTGTGATTCATGGCCAGTGTGAGTGTGCTTATCAGGCTTTGTTGGTGTTATGAGATAAATGGTTCCCCTGTACTCAGATGTTTTACCTCCCTACTTCCTACTGTACACAGCAACACAGTGTTTCCTGGTTGTCACTGCTACTGTTGATGTTGCTACCGGTTGTCATGGGCCAGATGTGTTTTTTGACAGTCATCCATTGATGCCACCAGTGTGTACTGTCACAAGCAAGTTATTTATCAAACCCACATCAGTCTGTAACTGGATAGCTCAGTAATAATGATAACTCTTCTATTTAAGTAGAATCAAGGATGATTGATACTAACTAACATATCCAGCACGTGGATTGGACATTTTAGGCCTTGAAAAGTGTTCTCCACAAAGAAAACCTACTGAAGAAAACCTTACTAATAATCTCCAAAACAGCATAAATGCTTTAAATGCTTTTAATCCTAGCTCCTAACCCAACCTTCCTCCAATACGTCTCTTTCCATCGATCTACCCTCATTCATCATTGTCTATCTACTCTCATCCCAGCCATGAGTGAATGAAAGGGATAGCAGCTCCTCTTGACTTAAACCCATTATCTCCAAGCTTGAATGCCTCTGTACCTGATGCCTGCAGCATGTTCATTGTCTTTGGTAAACAAAACCCATTGTGTGTGTGCGTGCTTCAGAGGCAAGCCAGCAGTGGGATGCAGGGTCGTATGTGTTGAGAGATGCTGTGCCTCACTTCCACACACATATAAATAGGTGGTAATGTGACTAATTAGGCTTCCTGAGGTGCATCAGAACTAAGTCATTACAAACCAGCCTTTGTTCTCTCTGTGTGCGTCTAACATCAAATGCATCTGAAAAACATTGAACACAATGCAATGCTGACGGTGAATGCATTTACTTTAGCTGGCTTGTTGACAGAAGGGGAATAAACCCCTGGCAACAACTGAATCACCATGAAGGGTGTTAGATCTTAGACTATCATGTCAGGTATAAATGCATAGAAATAATTGCCGGCATTGGTTATTAAAATTAAATAAATTACACTAATACATATTTTCTATTACCATGGAAGTACTTTATAACTTCAGAAAAAGCTAGGTTTTATAGTTTTGAAGTGGTGTTTCCCCACAGTGAATTCTCCTGTCCATGCTTCACACCATTCTCATTGTTAAATAACCTACAGAAGAGTCGATAGTCTATCCATGCTTCACACACCCTTCTCATGGTTAAACACCCTGCAGATGATTTAATATGCTTAACACCACTTAATTATTTTAAAAACTTTTGAAGATTCAACAGAGCCTGCCCACGCTTCATACCCCTCTAATGTCTAAACAACACTCCAAAGATTCCATATCGAGTTTTTTAAAAGTATTTATTGTTCAGATTAATTCTAATTACCTACAATTAGCCCCTTAGGAATGCACATCTCTGCATCCCGGTCTGTTTCTGCTGAGGTTAGCTGCTGTGTCTCAATGGAGCTTGCAGTTCCTACTCACAGTAAACTGGTGTGCCCTCAGAAGCATATTTCCCATTTTCTGCTTCACTGAACTGGTAGTCCCCAATAATCCAAACAGCATAATTTAGTCAGCCAGACAGACTTGTTTTTCAGTTTTTATTTTCTGTCCTACCCACCAACCACAGAGTCTAGTCGGCTGCCGAGTTAAGGTTTGACACCTTCCCTCCTTGAGCTTAGGTGAGATGAATTCATGTGTGTCGTTTGTGCAAGCACCTCTTGGGGGTAAGCTTTTTTACTCCGAAGGGAAGCGGGGTTCTGTTATTTTATGCTGAGGACTCACTGCCTCAACGAAGGTATTTTATTTTACATTTAGAGTATCTGTTTCCGAGCAGCAACTTCTGTGATGATCCTCTCTATGTTTCAGTCATCTCCTCTGTGATACTCCTATCTCTTTCAGTCCTCTCCTCTCTGACGCTCCTCTCTGTTTCAGTCCTGTCCTCTGTGATCCTCCTCTCTCTGTTTCAGTCCTCTCCTCTGTGATGATCCTCTCTCTGTTTCAGTTCTCTCCTCTGTTATGCTCCTCTCTCTGTTTCAGTCCTCTCCTCTGTGATGCTCCTTTCTCTGTTTTAGCCCTCTCCTTTGTGATGCTTCTCTCTCTGTTTCAGTTCCCTCCTCTGTGATGTTCCTCTCTCTGTTTAAGTTCCCTCCTCTGTGATGTTCCTCTCTCTGTTTCAGTTCTCTCCTCTGTTATGCTCCTCTCTCTGTTTCAGTCCTGTCCTCTGTGATACTCCTCTCTCTTTTTCAGTTCTCTTCTCTGTGATGATCGTCTCTCTGTTTCAGTCCTCTCATATGTGATGATCCTCTCGCTGTTTCATTCCTCTCCTCTGTGATGCTCCTCTCTATGTTTCAGTCCTCTCCTTTGTGATGCTCCTTTCTCTGTTTCAGTCCTCTCCTCTGTGATGATCCTCTCTCTGTTTCAGTCCTCTCCTCTGTGATGCTCCTCTCTGTTTCAGTCCTCTCCTCTGTGATGCTCCTTTCTCTGTTTCAGTCCTCTCCTCTGTGATGCTCCTCTCTCTGTTTCAGTTCCCTCCTCTGTGATGATCCTCTCTCTGTTTCAGTTCTCTCCTCTGTGATGCTCATCTCTCTGTTTCAGTCCTGTAATCTGTGATACTCCTCTCTCTTTTTCAGTTCTCTGCTCTGTGATGCTCATCTCTCTGTTTCAGTCCTCTCATATGTGATGCTCCTCTCTCTGTATTAGTTCTTTCCTCTGTGATGTTCCTCTCTCAGTTTTAGTTCTCTCCTCTGTCATGCTACTCTCTCTGTTTCAGTCATCTCCTCTTTGATGCTCCTCTCTCTGTTTCAGTTCTCTCCTTTGTAATGCTCCTCTCTCTGTTTCAGTCCTCTCCACTGTGATGCTCCTCTCTATGTTTCAGTTCCCTCCTCTGTGATGATCCTCTCTCTGTTTCAGTTCTGTCCTCTGTGATGCTCATCTCTCGGTTTCAGTCCTGTCCTCTGTGATTCTCCTCTCTCTTTTTCAGTTTTCTGCTCTATGATGCTCATCTCTCGGTTTTAGTCCTCTCATATGTGATGCTCCTCTCTCTGTTTCACTTCTCTCCTCTGTGATGCTCCTCTCTCTGTTTCAGTTCCCTCCTCTGTGATGATCCTCTCTCTGTTTCAGTTCTCTCTTTTGTGATGCTCATCTCTCTGTTTTAGTCCTGTCCTCTGTGATGCTCCTCTCTCTTTTTCAGTTATCTCTTCTGTGTTGCTTTTCTCTCTGTTTCAGTTCTCTCCTCTGTTATTCTCCTCTCTCTGTTTCAGTCCTCTCCTCTGTGATGCTCCTCTCTCTGTGTCAGTCCTCTCCTCTGTGATGCTCCTCTCTCTGATTCAGTCCTCTCCTCTGTAATGATCCTCTCTTTGTTTCAGTCCTTTCCTCTGTGAAGATCCTTTCTCTGTTTCAGTCCTCAACTCTGTGATGATCCTCTCTCTGTTTCAGCTCTCTCCTCTGTCATGCTCCTCAATCTGTCTCAGTCCTCTCCTCTTGGATGATCCTCTCTTTGTTTCAGTCCTTTCCTCTGCGATGATCGTCTCTCTGTTTCAGACCTCTCCTCTGTGATGACCCTCTCTCTGTTTCAGCTCTGTCCTTTTTGATGCTCCTCTCTCTGTTTCAGTCCTCTCCTCTGTGATGCTCCTCTCTCTGTTTCAGTCCTCTCCTCTGTGATGCTCCTCTCTCTGTTTCAGTCCTCTCATATGTGATGCTCCTCTCTCTCTTTCAGTCCTCCAATCTGTGATGGTCCTCTCTCTGTTTCATTTCTCTCCTCTGTGATGCTCCTCTCTCTGTTTCAGTCCTCTCTTCTCTATTGCCGCTCTCTCTGTTTCAGTTCTCTCCTCTGTGATGCTCCTCTCTCTGTTTCAGTTCTCTCCTCAGTGATGCTCATCTCTCTATTTCAGTCCTCTCATCTGTGATGCTCCTCTCTCTTTTTCAGTTCACTGCTCTGTGATGCTCGTCTCTCTGTTTCAGTCCTCTCATATGTGATGATCCTCTCTGTTTCAGTTCACTCCTCCGTGATGCTCCTGTGTCTGTTTCAATCCTCTCCTCTTTTTTATTAATCTTCTATCGTCTCCTGATTGAAGAACCTTTGAGTGCCCTGGCATACGTATGCCTCAACTAACAGCCCTGCAGACTGTCACTGGACTGTGTGTGTGTGTGTGTGTGTGCTTTTCAGTCATCTTTCTGACAATTCTTCACCAACCAGAAGGTCTGGACAGGAGGTCGCTGTGCTTTTATATTCAGTGAAAAACGAGAGAGGAGAGAGGGGAAAAGAAAGAGAAAGAGAGAATAAGAGAGAGAGTCAGGATTAAAGAGAAAGAAAGAGAGCAAGAGAGAGAGAGACTTAGGGAGAGAAAGAGAGTGAGAAAGAGAGCGAGAGAGAGAGAGTAAGCGCAAGAGAGAAAGCGAGAGAGAGAGAGTAGGCTGGCTATGAGCACTCTGTGAAGCTGGGACTGGTGCTGAATCTTTAAGAACCACCCTTATAGATGAAAACTGCCAAAAGAAAAGAAAAGGGAAAGTAGCACCTCTAATGAGAAATTGACCAGAGCTGGACCATAACAAAGTGAACACATTTACAGCAGTTTTTCAGTCTCTGCGAAAAGTTAGATCACAAAACTTTACAAGCTTACCTTATCTGCTTGTTATCTGATCGATGTCACATTGATGTGATTGATATGCTATAAATGTGAATTTTTATTAAGAAAACTAATTGTATTCATTCACTAATGCTCAAAATTCGTTAACAAAGGACATAGGTGTCTAAAAGGATCCTGTGCTTGTATAGCATGTTGCTGAGGTGAGTAAAGCCTGACTGTTTACTCAGCTTGTAGAACAAAGGCAGTAAGGGCTTATGATGATAGACATAAATCCTGAGTCCTGGTAACTAACCCACTCTTTTTTCCCCTGTGCCAACTCTGGCAGGAACTTTGATCTTTCCCATTCACCCACTCTGCTTTTTTACACCAACCCGGAAAACACACACAAAGATGGGTATTAGGGTCTTCTACTGATTCACACACACACACACACACACACATACCACACACACACACGCACACACACACACACACACACATACACAGGCACACACGCACACACATACACACACACCCACACGCATGCACGCAGACTCATAGACAGACAGAGAGACAGGCACACACACACACACACAGGTTACAGCTTGCAAGAAAGGCATTTCACTGTGCTTGTGACATTAAATACTTGAAACTTGAAACAGGCACACTGAAAACCAGTCCCAGAACTGCCAGGGGGACCAACTGTGGAGGCTTTGAATGCAACACAGGCTGACAAATGTTCACACACAGCTGCACAGCACCGCTAAGAACTAGCATGGGGGAAGGGGAGGTCGTGATATTGATGCAACACTCACCAGTCAACCTCCTCTCCCAGTCCCAGACATTCAATAGCATGTCATGTCTGTTGTCGAGATATGAAGCTACAACCACAAGAGAGCAGCAGTACAGCCGACAGAACTTCCTGTTCTGACCGCCAGGCAGCACACCCTTCCTGTTCTGACCACCAGGTAGCCTACCCTTACTGTTCTGACCGCCAGGCAGCACACCCTTACTTTTCTGACCGCCAGGCAGCACACACTTACTTTTCTGACCGCCAGGTAGCCTACCTTTACTGTTCTGACCACCAGGTAGCCTACCCTTACTGTTCTAACCGCCAGGTAGCCTACCCTCACTGTTCTGACTGCCAGGCAGCACACCCTTACTGTTCTGACCACCAGGTAGCCTACCCTTACTGTTCTGACCGCCAGGTAGCCTACCCTTACTGTTCTGACCGCCAGGCAGCACACCCTTTCTTTTCTGACCGCCAGGTAGCCTACCCTTACTGTTCTAACCGCCAGGCAGCACACCCTTACTGTTCTGACCGCCAGGTAGCCTACCCTTACTGTTCTGACCGCCAGGCAGCACACCCTTACTGTTCTGACCACCAGGTAGCCTACCCTTACTGTTCTGACAGCCAGGCATTACTCCCTTACTGTTCAGACCGCCAGGCAGCACACCCTTACTGTTCTGACTTCTAGGCATTAATCCCTTACTGTTCAGACCGCCAGGTAGCACACCCTTACTGTTCTGACCACCAGGTAGCCTACCCTTACTGTTCTGACAGCCAGGCATTACTCCCTTACTGTTCAGACCGCCAGGCAGCACACCCTTACTGTTCTGACTGCTAGGCATGAATCCCTTACTGTTCAGACCGCCAGGTAGAACACCCTTACTGTTCTGACCGCCAGGCAGCACACCCTTACTGTTCTGACTGCCAGGCATTAATCCCTTACTGTTCAGAGCGCCAGGTAGCACACCCTTACTGTTCAGACCGCCAGGCAGCATACCCTTACTGTTCTGACTGCCAGGCATTAATCCCTTACTGTTCAGAGCGCCAGGTAGCACACCCTTACTGTTCTGACCGCCAGGCAGTACACCCTTACTGTTCTGACCGCCAGGCAGCACACCCTTACTATTCTGACTGCCAGGCAGCACACCCTTACTGTTCTAACCGCCAGGCAGCACACCCTTACTGTTCAGACCGCCAGGCAGCACACCCTTACTGTTCAGACCGCCAGGCAGCACACCCTTACTGTTCAGACCGCCACGCAGAACTCCCTTACTGTTCAGGCCGCCAGGCAGCACCAGGCAGCACACACTTATTATGCTCTAAATCAAATCAAATCAAATTGTATTTGTCAAATGTGTTGACTAACAGTGAAATGTTTACTTACGGGCCCTTACCAACAATGCAGAGAGAAAAATATAACGCAAGGAATAAATACACAATGTAATGATACCTTGGCTATATACACAGGATAAAAGTGCCTAGTCGATCTGCAGGGTTGCGAGGTAATTGAGGTAGATATGTACACAGGAATAAAGGGGGGTTCAATTCTCGGGCCGACTCTATTCTCTGTGTATATCAATGATGTCGCTCTTGCTACTGGTGACGCTCGGATCCACCTCTATGCGGACGACACCATTTTGTATACATCTGGCCCTTCATTGGACACTGTGTTAACAAACGTCCAAACGAGCTTCAATGCCATACAACACTCCTTCCGTAGCCTCCAACTGCTCTTAAACACTAGTAAATCTAAATGTATGCTCTTCAACCGAACGCTGCTTGCACCCGCCCACCCGACTAGAATCACTACTCTCGGCGGGTCTGACCTAGAGTATGTGGACAACTACAAATACCTAGGTGTCTGGTTAGACTGTAAACTCTCCTTCCAGACTCACATTAAGCATCTCCAATCAAAAGTTAGATCTAGAATCGGCTTCCTATTTCGCAACAAAGCCTCCTTCACTCATGCTGCCAAACATGCCCTCGTAAAACTGACTATCCTACCGATCCTTGACTTCGGCGATGTCATTTACAAAATAGCCTCCAACACTCTACTCAGCAAATTGGGTGTAGTCTATCACAGTGTCATCCGTTTTGTCACCAAAGCCCCATATACTACCCACCATTGTGACCTGTACGCTCTTGTTGGCTGGCCCTCACTACATATTCCTCGCCAAACCCACTGGCTCCAGGTCATCTATAAATCATTGCTAGGCAAATCCCCGTCTTATCTTAGCTCACTGGTCACCATAGCAACACCCACTCGTAGTCTGCGCTCCAGCAGGTATATCTCACTGGTCATCCCCAAAGCCAACACCTCCTTTGGCCACCATTCCTTCCAGTTCTCTGCTGACACTGCAAAAATCTCTGAAGCTGGAGACTCTTATCTCCCTGACTAACTTTAAGCGTCAGTTGTCAGAGCAGCTTACCGATCACTGCACATGTACACAGCCATTCTGAAATTAGCCCACCCAACTACCTCATCCCCATATTGTTATTTATTTTGCTAATTTGCACCCCAGTATCTCTATTTGCACATCATCTTTTGCACATCTATCATCCCAGTGTTAATATGAAATTGTAACTATTTTGCACTATGGCCTATTTATTGCCTTACCTCCATAACTTACTACATTCACACACACTGTATATATATTTTCTGTTGTATTTTTGACTTTATGTTTTGTTTACCCCATAAGTAACTCTGTGTTGTTGTTTTTATCGCACTGCTTTGCTTTATCTTGGTCAGGTCGCAGTTGTAAATGAGAACTTGTTCTCAACTGGCTTAACTGGTTAAATAAAGGTGAAATAAAATGTTTTATAAAAATTAAAAATTGACTAGGCAACAGGATAGATAATAAACAGTAGCATCAGCGTATGTGCTGAGTCAAAAGAGTTTGTGGAAAAAGGGTCAATGCAGATATTCCGGGTAGCTATTTGGTTAACTATTTAACTATTTAGCAGACTTATGGCTTGGTGGTAGAAGCTGTTCAGGGTCCTGTTGGTTCCAGACTTGGTGCAACAGTACCGCTTGCCATGCCGTAGCTGAGAGAACAGTCTATGACTTGGGTGGCTGGAGTCTTTGACAATTTTTTGGGCCTTCCTCTGACACCGCCTGGTATAGAGGTCCTGGATGGCAGGGAGCCCAGCCCCAGTGATGTACTGGGCCGTACTCACCACCCTCTCTAGCTCCTTGTGGTCGGATGCCAAGCAGTTGCCCTACCAAGCGATGATGCAGCCAGTCAAGATGCTCTCAACAGTGCAGCTGTAGAACTTTTAGAGGATCTGAGGACCCATACCAAATATTTTCAGCCTCCTGAGAGGGAAAAGGCGTTGTCGTGCCTTCTTCAAGACTGTGTTGATGTGTATGGACCATGATCATTCCTTAGTGATGTGGACACAGAGGAACTTGAAGCTCTCGACCCGTCCCACTACGGCCCCGTCGATGTGCTACCCAGGGAGTCTGTGACAGAATCTAAATGTGAAAATGTCAGAGGTAAGTGAGAGGAGATATTGTCTCTCGCTTGACTGGATGGGAGAGAGAGAAGAGATGGAGCAAAAGCCCCCCAAAATAAGTGCTTGCCTCTCAAGAATTGGAATTAACGTCAGAATGAATCTCCATCAGCCAGTTTGTTAGGTCACCTGTTTTTTTCCCCTCCCTCCTCCTTTCTTCCTCTTGTGCTTTCAGAGATGGATCTTTCTGGACACATGCAACGCAGAGTTCAAGAGGACACTTTTTCTCCATCTGAGAGATAACCCAGGGCCATTTCTGAGCTGGCGTTTCTCTGGCCTCTCAGGTGGAGTCATTATTGACCCTCCTGTTCTCTGGGGTTGATATGACTGACTTGTCTTTTTAAGGTCAGCCCTCATTCTTCGTTCTTTGAACCACATTACAGCACATCCTAAAAGCAGATTTATGCTTGATCAGGTGATGCAGTCCGGAGGCTCTGTATGGAGGGTGTTATGAAATTGCAGACCCTCCGGAGGCTTGCGGAGGCCAAATTGAGCTCCAACATCTCAGAAGACGTAAGGTCTTGTCTTTTCATTAAGCCAGTTGCTCATAATTAGCTGGATGGTTATAGAGATTAGCCTTGAATCACTACGAGTGGTGCAGTGAAGAGCAATTTATTGGATGCGTATGACAGCTCCCCAAAGTGCAAGAAGTAAATGCTGTACGGCCACTGCAGATGATGGATTGACCATAAATCGGCTTTAAGGCTCTCCTCAGTTGTGAGAAGCTTTTGTTTTAAGGATGAATCCTAGAGTTTCTGGTTTCTCCTCCGATAATGTACCTTTTATATTTTGATGAATTTATCAAAACGAAAATGAAGGTGTAACTAACTGTATAAATCTTAGAATCTGAGATCCTTGGAATGAATAGGTTTTAATTCATGAAGGGACTGCAACGTCAAAACCCTTAGGTTCGTAAGATCCACTGATTTTATCTTCCTGTAAAAACGATTGAAGTCAGCCAGAGGGAGAGAAGGATTCACCCACAATTAATCTGTAGAAATCCTTAATTAAAAATGGAAGGAAGTAGTAGCTTGGGAACTACAGGACGGATGCCCTTGCAGTTCAATTCATTAAATAGAACACACACTGTATTTTACCAGGCATTAAAAGTGGATGTGTGGTAAGATGGTGGCAAGATGGATGATGTCATCATTAAGCTTGAGGAAAGTCTAAGTCACTTGAGGTTGAGCCACATGTGCATGTATAACAACTACTTCTTGGATGCTACTGTCTCCTTGTTCCAAGAGTTGCCCATGACAGTGAAAGATGGGCATCCTCATAATGAAAGGAGTAGAGTTTGGCTTGGAAAGGAGAGAATTTGAGAGTACATCTTGTTTTGTATTGATTCACATGCTTTCTGAGTAATCTGGTCTAGCCTGGGGGAGGCTTAACAGTGTAAGGAACACGACATGTCTCTTTGGACTTCTAGAAGATGAAGCTCAGGTTATTAAAACCACAATCCTGAGTTTGGGTGTCAGACCAACAACAGACACTCCACTTAGTTTGGTGTAAATCCCAAATTGTAAAAAATGCAGTATGTACAGTTAACATCAAATTATCCACTCATCAAACTCAAACTAATATCTTCATCACTAAGCTCTTTAAAGGAACAGTAATTGAATCACAGACGAGAGGTGCTATTTTAGTTGAAAACCTTAACATTGTTAAGGACAATGTGTTTTTCAAACTGGGAAATTCATTTTACAACAATTATTTTAGAAGAAAATTGCAGCTGCACAGTGCACTGTTGGGGTTTGGATGCTGACATGATTTTGTGAGTGGATGACTGTGCATGGGTAGCCTACAGGAGCACCTTTGTTAAGTCATTGTTTGACAATCAGATGAAAACATCATGACTGGTTGTGTTTCTGCCACATTAAAAGTCATAGGCGGCGTGTCCATAAGGCTAGGAGAAGTTTTCCCTAAAGTAAATTGATTTAAATTGCCAAAATTATATAGCCTAATTAGCTGACTCCTGTCTATACAGAAATAAATAAAATCCTTCAAAATAGGCTACTACACCAAAAAACATGATTTGGCCACAGAGGATAATTAGCTTTAAAAAAAAAAAAAGCTGTGGATCCTTTTAAATCGCATAGCCTATAGTTGCAATTTGGGAAGCGCTTGCTACAAAGATCAAATAGATGATTGTTGAGTTGCGACTATCAGTGAAAAGCAGAGAGACCTAGCCAGGAATTCACAATATTTAAAATACAATCGCGGAAAAACTGTTTGGAAAGCAAATGGCTACTGCTGTAAAGAGATGACAATAAAAAGACTCCAATCTGTATCTCAGTTATCCAATTCTTAACTTAATTGTGCGAACATTTGCCTATTTTATTGGCACCAGTGGCGGCCATATCCCCGGTGAGTGTGCATATTTACTGTCTTTATCATTGGATCAGTGCCACTTTTGTTAGTTTTTGGACAATAATTTCCTCCTCCAGGTTAGATGGACGTCATATTGTATTTGTGTCTCCCCTATTCGTAGGCTGACTATATGGATCACACAACATTGTTTTTATTGATCTGTTTGTCAGTGTCAGCAGAGTAGGCTACCCTGTAATTTTTGTAGTATAAAAAAAAATGCGTACGCGCACTTGGGTGTCCCGTACCGGTAAGAAATGAAATCTACTTTCACCCCTGTATATTTCCACACTATGAGGTTGGAATAATACTGTGAAATTGGGAAAATTATGATAATGCCCTTATAGTTTAAGAGCTGTTTCAAAAGACCGGCTGAAATTTCAGCCTGTTTGAGTTTTGGCCTACCTGGTGACATTACCAGGCGCTAAATTAGTTAATAGACCAATAAGAAAGAGAGTTCCAAAGCTAGTTTTCAGTTTTCCCCCCACCGCTCAGACCACTCCCAGACAGTCCTAGAAAAAGTGTTGCTTAATTAAGGAATTGCTCTTTGCTAAGAAGCAATTTTTGAACATTTTAATTGAGTAGATTTGTTTAAGACTATCAAGAAACACGATTTGATTTAGCCCACTGCAGTATTAAGGAGTATACACTCTTTAAAAAAAAAGGGTTCCAAAAGGGTTCTTTGCGAAGGGATAGGGTTCTACCAAGAACCGTTTTGATCAGAAGAGCCGTTTTTGGAAGACAAGGGTTATTTGTAAATCTACCTAGAACCTTTAACATCCTAAGAACCATTTTAGGAAGAAAGGGTTCTTTGATGATTCTTTGTCAGGCAAGAATATTATTTGGAAGGCAAGAAGGGTTCTACATAGAACCATGTATAATATTTCCCAGCATGCTCTATTGCAGGGAGATTTTCAGATTTTTTATTTTTTTATTTCACCTTTATTTAACCAGGTAAGCCAGTTGAGAACAAGTTCTCATTTACAACTGCGACCTGGCCAAGATAAAGCAAAGCAGTGCGATAAAAAGAACAACACAGAGTTACATATGGGGTAATTGTTTATTTCACTGTAATATCTGTGTTTTTGCATTTACATTGAATGGTTGATGAATGTTATGCTACAGAAAGATAAATAACATGCAGTTTAATCTAATTTAGTCTAATCTGTTAGTAATTAGATTTATTGCACCCATTACTGAGATGCCTGTTCCAGCTTAGATGATTGAGGTAGTCTCAGTATTCAATCTTCTCTACCTTGGCAGTCATTCTGAAAGCAGGTTGCGGGTGATTAACAATTCCACTTGTTGGATATCCCAACTCTGGCTGGATTCCAATGGGAATTACACATCACTTCGCAAGCCAGCATAATGTGACCTGTAAACCAGGATATTCCTCACACCACGATGTTAGGGTATAGCTCTCAAAGAAAGGCCTTATAATATATGTAATGTATTGGCATAAATAATTGTATTTTTGCTTTACGACCCCCACAAGTGTCACAGGACTCATCTGAAGGTAACCCATACAAACGAATGGAAGTAAGGAGGTCGTTTTTTGCCAACAAAAATAAGGGGATAAATATGTGTCCAGAAAAACAGCTTAAACTTTTTAACGTACAAGGATCTGATGCACTCCCCTCCATGTTTATTTGGACAGTGAAACTAAAACTTTTAATTTGGCTCTATACTCCAGAGATCAAATGTTTTATATGAGGTGACAGTACAGAATGCCATCTTTTATTTGAGGGTATTTTCGGATAATCATGAATGAATCATGAATATTGATGAGTGGGAAAGTTATAGAGGCATACTGTAAATATCATACAATGTTTAGCTTCACTGTCCAAGTAAATATGGAGAGGGTTGTCTGTTATGTTCAGAGCAGTGGCGGTCAGTGCCGTTTGTGATGAGGGAGTTTCTTATCTAGGGTGAACAGTGTGTTCTGTTCAGAGGTAAACTGGCTCTGGCAGCCGAAACAGCCAAATACAAACATGAATCGATTCTTAATTGCGGTACGGTTCTAGAAACATAAAGCCCTCTACTTTCATATCGCATAAAAATCATTTCACAAATGCAAAATGTACACTTACTGTACACTGTTTTAACCGGTTTTAACACTGTTAAATTAGAACAGGTGGTTGCCTGTCTTCCATAAACAAACACTGTAACATGGAAATATGGGCGGGTGGGAACACTTACCCTAACACTATAAAGATGTGTAGTAATTTAACATTTGAAAAACATTTCTCAATGATATGAAAGTAAACTTCCAAAGGTTTCCAAAACCGTATCGCAGGCAAATATTATTAACGTGTAGACAGAGATTTGGGACTATTGTGCACAGTCCCACGCCGTCGTCAGTGCTTCAAACTGGGAGTCCTCTTTGGTGAACGAGAGCTACTAAAATATAGACTTCATTTTGCAACTAATTTGTGATTGGGTTTAGTGCTAACTGAACCATTGGGCTTAGTGCTGCTTACTGACTGTTATACTGTACATTATACTCAACCTTTTGGTCCCAGCTTGATATGGCCTCAGTATAGTGTTCTGGATCAAACCAATGTTTCTTAGCTTTTCCAAGAAGTGGCGTGCCACTGTTTAAAAAATAAACATGGGTAAATTGAGTCCCATTCAGGTCATGGTCAAGGCTGAGTAATTGTATGCCTCTGTGAAGGCCTCTCCACTCCCTCTGTGTTAGAGAAAACACTGTTCTGTAGTTGAAATAGCAGTAGCAGCCGCATCGGCACACTATGACCAATAACAGATCTATGATGTGAAAAATGGGTCTAGAGGCAGGAAATACGCAGGAGACATTCATATCCTCCTCCTTTTTACTGAGCAATATTCACTTCTTTGAGATCTGGTTGAATGCACACACTAGCCTACATCATGCCTTGTTGGTCCTATCTAGCAGTGATGCCAAGGGACTGGGGGACTTGGCTGGAGAAGACAGATGTAATCATCTCTGTGACTTGTACAATGTGATCATTTCAAGCATGCTCTGAGGACTTGGATAAGCTCAGATCATGAGGGGAGGGGTGTGTGTGTGTTTGTGTGTGTGTGTTGGGGAGAGATGTCCTTCTAGTCTTAGTCTAGTCTTACATCTGAGGATACTGTAAGACATTTTGTGTGCTCATTCTTTCAAACACAGTTGTATACCAGTCAAGTAAGATGTCATACTATCAACATGCAATGTTTCTAAACTCCCTTCCTTAATAAAATACAACGAGGCATCCTGACTCAAAACCTTCATTTTGATGACAGGGCGATTCCACACCAGGACAGCCCAAAAACGTTTAGGGTATCTCAGATTGTTCTGGCAATTTTCACATTGGGAGGAAGGATGTTTGGCATGCTTTTTATGCTTTTTACATTTATATCAATTTCTGTTGTTGTTGAGAAAATTATGATGAATGTGGCAATTTTTAGCCCTTTTTAGACCTATACATGCTTCCTGTAAGACCCTATGATTTGTAGAGAGAACCTACTGTACCATACACTAGACCTGGGGGATATGGACAAAAATCCATATCATGATAAATTGACTGAATCAATACGATAATGATAAATAGAACGATACGTTTATAACAATGTGCACCAGTTTTTTATATTACCCTTCGAACTACTACTGCTAGTCTGAATGTAGTAGCTATTAATTTTCCCAACATTCACCCATATTAGCAAACTCAATTTCAAACTTCACATTTCTCTAGTATAGGCTACTTATCATAATGAACGATATCAGCAACATGTCCACGAGTTATCGTCCCAGCTCCACCATACACTATGAAAAATAAATAAATTGAATGACTCAGCATCATTGCATCACATTTGGGTTATGAGAAACAAACTGCAACAAAACTGCGCTGTCCATTTTGCATTTCAAATGAGACGATAGATAAGCTTCCACAGTCTGAAATTAGACTTGACTGAGTGGGGCTTTCACTAAGCTCCACTCGTCCATAACATGAAATATAGTTTGTTCACTGGCAACAATTCTACTAAAGGTCATATGTGACTCCTCGAGACATAAAACATTTTTACTCTGAAATTATTTTTTTGTATTTTTCAGAGCATTTCACCAAGAGATGATTTAAATGACAAAGATCAACTTTTTAGTTTGATTTCTTTATTAGTGCAATCACTTAGGGTATCTTAAAGGCATCAGGCGGTGAACAAAGACAGCCTGTCCATTCCAATCTAGACCTGATCATATTGACTGTTATATCAGACCACGAACGCTGTAGCATTGACTGTCTGAGAGCTGTCTTAGAGGGACTATAAACTCGATACAGACAGAGACTGAGGCACTAGTGGCATTATAGAGAGAAAATGCAGTCAAAAGTCGGCAAAGCACCAATTAGCGTTGTGAGTTTGTACATCAACAATGTCTCAGCGGCTTTACATCTTGTTTCAGGACAGAGGCCTAATGCCATTTGGAAGGGGAAAAAAATAAGATTATCATGACAGTTGTTCAAATAGAAACTAAGGAGAAGTTCAGAAGAGAAGTCAAAAACAATGTACTCTTGTTCGTTTTAAATGGAGTTTGATATGCGTTTGAATATCAAAGTGAATAAACACGTAGTCACAAATCATCAGACACCGATGGTATAATGATGTTAATATGTGTATATAACAGGAGTTGTTGACGGAGGAATGAAGCTTGTGTTAAACTGCAATGACAGACCTGAGAGTCAGTGGTAAACAAAGGCTTTGAAGCAGCAGACATTACCTTTTGTTTTATTTCAAAACTCCCCCACTGTCTACTGCCTTTGTATGGGTTGTATTCTGCCAGTAAGCAGTGTCTTGGTCATTATATTCAGAGGGTTGTACAATTTACTAGAGTCAGAGAAGACACTTCTACATGGCCCACTTGCTTGTCTGCTCAAAACCACATTAGCCCTTTGAGCTAAAGTCAAGGCATAAGTTCTTGGAGCTAACATGAGTTTTTAACATAACCATGGTTACACAGCACAGTAGCTCTACCGAACCACATCCAAATCTACACTGACAGTGACCATGATGCAATTGATACCTTTAACTCACAAATTCACTTGATTTATCATCATTCAGCTGATTCAATGTAAAAGTGACCTCACAATACATGTGACTGTGTGGTCAGAAAGGCTAACAGAATTATGTCTAAGTCATCATCCCTTTGTTCCTTATTAGGTGAATTTTCCACAGAGGTCTCTCCTAATAGGAGACATATACATTTTAGCAGACATTCTTATCCAAAGCAACTTACAGTAGTGAGTACATACATTTTAGTACTGGTCCCCCGTGAGAATCAAACCCACAACCCTGGTGTTGCAAGAGACATGCTCTACCAACTGAGCTACATGGGACCATGATTCAGTTAGATGAGCTTTGGGAACTTCAAGGGCTGTTTTGATTCAGTTTCAGCATATTGCAATACATTAGGCTTGCCAACGTGTCACTTGGTGATTGGGAAATAACACCAGTATATTTCCGTCGAAAAACTCGGATAACATTCATTTAATTTATCCCACAATATTCAAATGACTTACTTTGTTGCCAACATATACAGTGAGCTCCATAATTCATTGGACAGTGACCATTGTTTTGTTATTTTGGTTCTGTACTCTAGCACTTTGAGTTTGAAAGGATACAATGACAATGAGGGTGAAGTAATAATAATATGCCATTTAGCAGACGCTTTTATCCAAAGCGACTTACAGTCATGCGTGCATAATTTTTTTTGTGTATGGGTGGTCCTGGGGATCGAACCCACTACCTTGGCGTTACAAGCGCCGTGCTCTACCAGCTGAGCTACAGAGGACCGGAAGTGCAGACTGTCAGCTTCAATTTGAGGGTATTTTCATACATATCGGATGAAACGTTTAGAAATGACAGCACCTTTTGTACATGGTCCCCCCATTTTAAGGTACCACAAGTATTTGTTAAATTGGCTTCACAGATGTGTGTGGTTAGGCAGGTGTATTCATTTGTGTCGTTAGCGAATGCAGGAGAGCTGTTGATGAATAGTATTGATTCTAGACTTTGCTATTGCCTTTGGAGGTTGTTGTTGGGGTGTGACAACATGAGGAAGACAGCAGTGTCGATGCAAATGAAGTTGGCCGTCATAAGTCTCAGAAATGAAAATCAGTCATTCAGGAACATTGCAAAAACCCTGGCCATGCCCACGTCAACAGTTTGGTTCATCATTAACAAGAAAAAAACAACCGGTGAACTCAATTATGTCAAAAGACCCGGTAGACCAAGGAAGACCACTGTAGTGGATGACCGGAGAATACTCTCTATGGTGAAGAAAAAAAACCTGATAACAGCCCAACAGATCAAAAACACTCTCCTGGATGCAGGTGTAGATGTGTCAAAGTCTACCATACGTAGAAGACTACACCAGCAGGACTACAGAGGGTAACACTACAAGATGCAAACTACTGATAAGCCTGAAGAACAGAACGGCGAGATTACAGTTTGCTAAAAAGCACCTAAAAGAGCCCCAAGAGTTCTGGAAAAAAGTATTGTGGAGAGATGAGACAAAGATTAACATGTACCAGAGTGATGGAAAGACAAAGGGGTGGAGAAAAAAAAGAAATACCCATGATCCAAAGCATACCACTTCATCCATGAAACATGGTGGAGGGGGTGTTATGGCTTGGGCCTGTATGGCTGCCAGTGGTACAGGCTCACTTGTCTTCATCGATGATGTGACTGCAGACAGAAGTAGAACAATGAATTCTGAAGTCTACAGAAATATTTTATCTGCTCAGATAAAACCAAATGCCTCCAAACTCATTGGACGGCACTTCATCATGCAACAAGACAATGACCCTAAACATACTGCTAGAGCAACAAAGGGGTTTTTGATGGCCAAAAAGTGGAAAATCCTTGACTGGCCGAGTCAATCACCGGATCTGAATCCAATTGAACATGCATTTTACATGCTGAAGAGGAGACTGAAGGCAATAAGTCCCCGAAACAAGCAGGAACTGAAGATGGCTGCAGTACAGGCCTGGCAGAGCATCACCAGGGAAGATACCCAGCGTCTGGCGATGGCGATGCATCGCAGACTTCAAGCAGTCATTGCATGCAAAGGATATGCGACCAAATATTAACTATGATTACTTTATTCTACATTATGTTAAACTGTCCAATGTTTTTTAATGCCCGAAAATGGGGGGGACCATGTACAAAAGCTTCTATAATTCCTAAACTGTTCATCCGATATGTATGAAAATACCCTCAAATTAAAGCTGACAGTCTGCACTTCACCCTCATTGTCATTGTCTCCTTTCAAACTCAAAGTGCTAGAGTACAGAACTAAAAGAATAAAAACATTGTCACTGTCCAGTGAATTATGGAGCTCACTGTAGGTTTTACATTAGATTTTTTCGTGTGGCAGAAAGCTAACTAGTGTGGCTGGGGTTTTGAAAATAATGCAAACACATAAAATAAAATATGTTATATAGACTTGACATTTGTCCCATAACATTTATCACTTTCCATTCCAGCCCAAATCCCCTTATGTTGCATGCTGAGTGAGAGAATGGAAAGATACATTACATTTACATTTTAGTCATTTAGCAGACGCTCTTATCCAGAGCGACTTACAGTTAGTGAATACATTTTTTTTTTTTTACACTGCCCCCCCGTGGGAATCGAACCCTCAACCCTGGCGTTGCAAACGCCACGCTCTATCAACTGAGCTACATCCCTGCCGGCCATTCCCTCCCCTACCCTGGGCCAATTGTGCGCCGCCCCATGGGTCTCCCAGTCGCGGCCGGCTGCGACAGAGCCTGGATTCGAACCAGGATCTCTAGTGGCACAGTTAGCACTGCGATGCAGTGCCTTAGACCACTGCGCCACTCAGATACCCAAAGGGAATAACTTAAATACCAATGTGTAATATTGTCCCATTATATTGCTTGCAATAGTCTGGTTTATTTAAAGTATGTTCATACACTTGCCTGACAAATACACTTTGGCAGTTTTGTAGATTGATGACGAATGCAAAACTCAATGCATTAGCAATTACTGATACTACCAAGAGTATTACACATAATGCAGCTTTAGTTTTTCTACATTTGTCACCTGTGAGTAAGTGTGGGGGTTTGTGACATTTCTTCCTGGGAGGACATTTTGAATGAACGAGACAGCAAATGTAATATAGCTACTGGAGTACTGCCACACGCCCTGTCTCTAGACACATTGACTTGCCTCACAAACACTGAGGTGGTGACTTGTCAGCTCAATACGAGACGGGGACAACATACTTAAAATAGCTGTGACACACAGCGAGGTACACCATGCTACTTACCATTTATTATCAATGGCAAGTAACGATTCATTATATTTTAGTGTTAATTAGTCGAAAATAGTACAAAAACAACACCTCTGAATAACGCCTATCTGGCTTTAGGCTGGATGCGTTTTCAGGTCAAGCTCAGACATAACCGGTCTCGTGTGTACCCTGTGTCTTTGTCCTCCCTATCCCCAGTCGTTTGATAAAATGAGAACCAGATGGTTTTTGGAAAGAGGTGAGGTGAGAGCGGCCTTCAGAGAGGTGTCTTGGGGGCACGCACACACACACGCAGATGCACACACACACAAGCACCCACACACGCACACGCACGCACACGCACGCACGCACACACACACACACACACACACATGCACACGCACACACACATACTGTGGACCAGAGCAAGGCCAGTAGGGGATTAGGGTTATCTCACCTCTTTTCAACTCCATCTCCAGGGTAACTGTGGCTGGAATTCAATCCTCGTCTCTCCTGTCAGGTCGAGTCTCACTGTTAAATGACAGATCGAAAGAAGATATTACCCTCTGCAGATTATATGGAGTTTTGGTGCCAGAGTCTTGCTACAGCCTTGTCTGCAAAAATGAATTCCCTATCCGGGGAGATTACCGTCTGCAAAACTCTGTTTTCAGGCGTAATTCTGCTTCTGAATAGGTTACAAAATTGCAGCGTTAAGTTTAATCTTTAAGATGTTATATATTACAAGGGGGAAGCATAAACATAATTTAGCACACAAAAACCATAGTTGAGTTGTGCTGCTTTAATGGCTAAAGCCTCGGTCCAGCACCAGCTAGTGCTGAACTTGATTCAAGCCCAAATTGATAATTTTACACACAAAACATGTCCTATACAATTAAAGCACACCTGAGGGGAGAGTTGTCCCTGAGAGTCCATCCCAAAGAGAGAGAGAGAGAGAGAGAGAGAGAGAGAGAGAGAGAGAGAGAGAGAGGTGGGATGAGAGAGAGAGAGAGAGAGAGAGAGAGAGAGAGAGAGAGAGAACCGTGACTGCTTTCAAAGGAAAGAAAAAGGAGGAAGTAGGTAATGAATAATTCAGGCAGAGTTTGGTCCTGGGAGGCCGCTGAAAATATATTGATGTTGGAAAAATGCTAATTAAAGAAAGGGAGGCGCTTTTGCTTTTGGTTTGGAAACCATCCGTCAGTCTGCCCAGGCAGGCAGTCTAAATTCACAGCGACGCCTGGGCTAATGGTGCTAGTGGTGCCACTGGGGAAAGACGGCATGAAACAGCCCAGGCAGAGCTAATGAGACTAGCGGACCTCTCCAACACGCAGGAGGAACGAGGGAGAGGGAGGAGAGGGAAGAGAAGAGAAGAGAGGACAGGAAGGAAAGTGAAGAGGATGTCTTTGTGTGTCGCACGCTTTAAATTTCACGGCAAATAGGGAGGAAATAAAAAAAGTAATTTCATTAGATTGAACGTTTTCATTGCCACTCCACTCCGCTGCCAACAGTGTCACACAACACATTGGATCAACAGACAATGGGCAGGCACAACACTGACAATTAGGACCGTTACACACTACATCAAACAGGAAAGACAATGAGTGAACAATTAAAACAGAATGCACACGAACAGCACAAACACACACACACACACACACACAACATACCACACACACTCGTCACTCTTGTTAGCAGAGCTATACCTCCTCCAAATTGCACTGTGAATTCTGGGTTCACTCTCACCACACATACCCGTAGTTATTGCCCCAGAGACCGGAGGGAATGCTAATAAATGTCATGGCCATTAAGTATTAATTTAGCATTTTTTTCATTACGATTCCTTCGAAATTTCCTTTGAGCCAAGAAGGTGCAGTCAGTGAATTCAAATGAAGCAACACTATTGAGGATTCTGAGATGTTTGGTTTCATGTACTGTAGGTGTACTGCACAGGTGCTTAGGTGCTTAAATGTCGAGTTGATTCGGTTTCGTTTGCATACTACATATACTCAAGGAGTGTCTTCAAATACTTTCCATGCACAGGCTTATTTGTTTGAAGTTCGATTCCAAGAATGGTTCTCAATGATATTTACTTGAAACAATTGGGTTCGCATCAAGCACAAATGGCCAATGGAAAATGTTTCCTGTTTGATGTAATGAAACAAATACTCAGTGGATACTTAGGGCGGCAGGTAGCCTAGCGGTTAAGACCATTGAGCCAGTAACCAAAAAGTCACCGGTTTGAATTCCCGAGCCAATTAGGTAAAAAAATCTGTCAATGTGCCCTTGAGCAAGGCACTTAACTCTAATTGCTCTGGATAAGAGTGTCTGCTAAATGAGTAAAAATACAAGTTCCTCATTGAAAACCTTATGCATGGCTGCATAGTTTGAGCTTAGACTTTTGTTACTATCACACTTTATTATATGTGCTAAAGTGTTATATTTTCCTGAACACGCCTTCATTAAGTAGCATACTCTCTGTCTTGATAAGATTGTGAAGCTGTTATCTTGTATTCTATTCCTAGCCCAATAGTGATACTTATCAGGGGAAACTAGTGAGATAATGCTGCACTGGTGGCTGATCAATCAGATAGAGGATTCAATCTGCCTCTCGAGGAGCAGACTGAATCCCGATAGTGATGATGACTACAGGTAACTGCCAAAATAAAGGAAACATCAACAACGAGTCACCAGAACAGCTTTATTGTGCCTTGGCATAGATTATACAATATGTCTGGAACTGAAAATAATGGGTATTATCCCCCCCACACACACACACCCACACCCCCCCACATACACACACACACACACACACACACCCACACCCACACACACACACACACACACACACACCCACACCCACACCCACACCCACACCCACACACACACCCACACCCACACCCACACCCACACCCACACCCACACACACCCACCCCCCCCACACACACACACCCCCACACCCCCACACACACACGCACACACCCACACCTACACCCACACCCACACACACACCCACCCCCCCACATACACACACACACCCACACCCCCACACACACCCCCACACCAACACCCACACCCACACACACACACACACCCACACCCACACCCACACCCAGCCATCTAGTCGTCTAACCCTGGCTGTGTCTTCTGCAACACTTCTGGTCCTCTGTAGCTCAGCTGGTAGAGCATGGCGCTTGTAAAGCCAAGGTAGTGGGTTCGATCCCCGGGACCACCCATACACACAAAAAAATATATATGCACGCATGACTGTAAGTCGCTTTGGATAAAAGCGTCTGCTAAATGGCATATTATTATTACTTCTGCTGCTGCTATGAGTGAGGAACATCCCGTTACTTGATAAAGGACCCTCTGATATGGCCACCTCATTAATCACTGTACTGCTGGGGGAGGACGACAACAGACACGTGCGCGCACACACGCACACACACACACAAACACACCCTTTAAACCCCCTATGCTCCTTTGAGACCCCTCTTTCAAAGTCATTGAGATCTCTTCTAACCATGGCAGCCAAAATAATGGGCAACTGGGCATTTTAATACATGAATCTAAGGGAAGTTAATTGCCTAATTAAATCAGAAAGCACACCTGTGTGGAAGCACCTGCTTTCAATATAGTTTGTATCCCTCATTTACTCAAGTGTTTCCTTTATTTTGGCAGTTACCTGTATATCTTATTTACATTACATTTTAGTCATTTAGCAGACGCTCTTATCCAGAGCGTCTTACAGTTAAGTAAGTGCATACATTATTTTAATTTTATTTTTCATAAAATTTTTGATACCCCCGTGGGAATCGAACCCACAACCCTGGCGTTACAAACACCATGCTCTACCAACTGAGCTACATCCCTGCCGGCCATTCCCTCCCCTACCCTAGACGACGCTGGGCCAATTGTGCGCCGCCCCATGGGTCTCCTGGTCACGGACGGCTACGACAGAGCCTGGATTCGAACCAGGATCTCTAGTGGCACAGCTAGCACTGCGATGCAGTGCCTTAGACCACTGCACCACTCGGGAGGTTAAGGCCCTAGGCAAACTCAGCTCTTCTTCAGAAATCTGATGCATAAAGTTGATCAAATCCGATGCATAAAGTTGATCAAATCCGATGCAAAACATTGATCAAATCTGATGCATAAAGTTGATCAAATCTGATGCATAAAGTTGATCAAATCTGATGCATAAAGTTGATCAAATCTGATGCATAAAGTTGATCAAATCCGATGCATAAAATTGATCAAATCCGATGCATAAAGTTAATCAAATCTGATGCATAAAGTTGATAAAATCTAATGCATAAAGTTGATGAAGTTGAAAGCAAAGTATCTGAGGAGATAAGTCTACTTATGAAGCTAGTGGGTTGGTTGCAATACATAGATTTACTGATTTCTCCTGCCACATAAAAATGTAGGGCAATCACACATTGTCATAAAAATCATACATGTGAATCACTGTCCATTAAGTCACAAAGAGACTCATAGAGAAAACCCCAAGAGCATATCATCTCAACTCGTCTCTCTTACAATTTACAAGGGAGGGTGAATGGTTGATGTTCTTGGAGGCGCTTGCCATTAACATGTATTGCTATATATAATTATGCTGGCCTTGCTTGTTTCCCCTAAATAATTATAATAATAATATGCCATTTAGCAGACGCTTTTATCCAAAGCGACTTACAGTCATGCGTGCATACATTTTTTGTGTATGGGTGGTCCCGGGGATCGAACCCACTACCTTGGTGTTACAAGCGCCGTGCTCTACCAGCTGAGCTACAGAGGACCACGGTGTAGGATCTTAATTTGAGCCAGTTTGCTACAGCAGGAAAATAATCCTGCAGCTACAGGACATGTGAATCATTATGTGGATTATAATTAATGGACATTTTTGTAGGGGTTGATACATTTTTCCTAAGGGAAAATTAATTCTGAAATTTCAAAGTGGAAATTACAAACTTCAGAAGCCTTTTTAAACCTCAACTACAGTACAAGTTTAAAATGTCCTGCATTGCAGGAAAGTTGCCCTGAAACAGGGTGATCAAATTAAGATCCTACATCTGTAACTGCCATTGGTCTCACTTCACCAGCTAAACACCCAGACATCCAGTCGTCTAACCCTGGCTGTGTCTTCTGCAACACTTCTGCTGCTGCTGTGAGTGGCGAGGAGCATCCCGTTACTTGATAAGGGACCCTCTGATATGGCCACCTCATTAATCACTGTACTACTGGGGGAGGACAAGAATACACACACACACACGCATGCACACACTCGCACACACAAACACACAAACACAGGTACAAACACACACACACACACACACACACACACACAGCTACACACACACACACGCATGCACACACTCGCACACACAAACACACAAACACAGGTACAAACACACACACACACACACACACACAGCTACACACACACACACACACACACACAGCTACACACACACACACCAGTCACTCCTCGCACTGGAGCACTTTCAACTCAGTTTATTCTTAATTAATGGGTTAGCCCTCTCCCTTGCATCGAAATACATCAAGAGACTGTAAGAAAAGTTAATAATGGTGGTTGGTTCAGGGAGGCTGGCTGAGGTTATACCCCCCTCCTGTGTGAGAGATGGAAGAGTAGTAACAACTGCAGTGGGAGTGCCTGATAGGTACTAACTACCGTGAATGCTGATGCAGTTTGATGATGTCATAATTTAACCGCATCAGTGATCACATGATCAGTCACAGAGGACGTTAAAGCCGCTAACAGGGATTGGATCGACATGGTGCATGTCGACTCTGTAAAATATCTGTAATTTTAATGTGGGCCATTCACGGGAGAGTTTATTGGGTCCTTCAGATTGATGACTACGTGTATTACAGAAACCAGAGAACGTCAGGTTGGAGCTGCACTTTCTCCTGTCTTCCCATTAAACCAGTCTGTTTACCCAAGAGCACCCTATTCCCTACATCAGGGTTCTTCAATTCCGGTCCTGGAGGGCCGAAACACCTCTGTTTTTCATCCTCTCCTTCTAATCAGGGGCTAATTCAGACCTGGGACACCAGGTGAGTGCAATTAACTACCAGGTAGAAATAAAAAACAGAAGTGTTTTGGCCCTCCAGGACCGGAATTGAAGAACCCTGCCCTACATAATGCACCACTTTAGATCAGAGCCCTAGGACTTGGTCAAAAGCAGTGCTCTATATAGGGAATATGGTGCCATTTGGGACACAGGCTCTGTTAACAGAATCCTGTAGGAAGTCTCCTATCAAACTCAGAGGCAACTCGACTGTCAGGTTTGTGATTCAGCAAGCAGTGAGAAATCTCACCTCCAGTACTCCCAGCCAGTCACACTTATTGGATCTACTACACTACGATCACACTGTTGTCAGTGGCCCATGCTCCAAGACCAAGCCCTTCACTGTTGTCAGTGGTTCATGCTCCAAGACCAAGCCCTTCACTGTTGTCAGTTGTTCATGCTCCAAGACCAAGCCCTTCACTGTTGTCAGTGGCCCATGCTCCAAGACCAAGCCCTTCACTGTTGTCAGTGGCCCATGCTCCAAGACCAAGCCCTTCACTGTTGTCAGTGGCCCATGCTCCAAGACCAAGCCCTTCACTGTTGTCAGTGGCCCATGCTCCAAAAAGGGGTGTAAACTGTTAATTAAACGAGGCGGACCAGGCAACAATTAAACTTTGGCTTCCTGTTGCTAAGTATGCTGGGAGAAAACAGTGAGTGTTCCTTTGAAACCCCCAAACCGCTGCATTGTGCGCGTTAGCCACCACAGGAGCCCCCCATGTGGGGCACCACAACCGGAGAGTGTGTAATTACATCACACCCCGTCAGTTAGAGACTCCTCTGTTAATGATCCCCACAAAACAGTCCAGGCACATACTTCCACAGATCCAACATTCCAGACCTGGGTTGAAATACTATTTGAAATTTTCAAATTTTGCTTCTGCTTTAGTTAAGTTTGATTTAGTCTGCATGGAGTGCCAGATGGGATTTTAAATGCACTTTAAATTCAGTTTGATTTGTGATTTTGGGACTATTCTATTGGTTTCATTAAAGGGATACTTGGGGATTTGAGCAGAGTCAGATGAACTCGTGGACTCTGTGTCCAGTATGAAGGAATTTAGAAGTAGTTTCGCAAGCCAATGCTAACTAGCATTAGTGCAATGACTGGAAGTCTATGGGTATCAACTAGCATGCTTAGCAACAGGTATCGCTTTAAGCCAGTCAAGCTGAATAAAGCACAGTTAATGCATTAAAAATGATTTTATAACACTTCATTTTAAGGGGTCCTTATTAGAGTGTAATGACATATGTCAGTACACTGTAGCCAGTATTGTAATTAATTTTAATAATTAATAGTTACACTGTAATAACAAGATGTAACTGGTGGTAATTGCAGTCTGTAATTACAGGGGTGTAACAACAAATGCTTGTTACCATGCTTGTTATAAATGTTCAAGTTTCTGATAGCATCACAACACATCATATGTCAGCCTGCACAAACCACATGATAAGTGTTATCCAATTGAAAACCGACCACCTCATTGATACAACTCTGTAATAAAGGACTCTGGAGTTCACATAAAAAAACATAACAGTCAGGATGGCGTTATTGCCATCAGACGGGGAAAGACCCGTGACAAAGTCCAGGGATATGTGAGACCAGGGATGGTGAGGAACAGGCAGGGGTTGGAGGAGACCAGCCGGAGCTTGCCGAGGAGTCTTGTTCTGCGCACAGATCGTGCAGGCGGCGACAAACGCAGAGACGTCTGGAACCATGGTAGGCTACCAAAAGCGTTGTCGCACAAAGGCCAGGGTCCGGCGGGAGCCCGGGTGGCAAGCAAGCCTGGAGGAGTGGGCCCACTCCAGGACCGAGGAGTGGACAGCGTCAGGAACAAACATCCGGTTTTCTGGCCCCCCCCCCTGGGGTTTGGCTGGGAATGCTGCCCATCCCGGACCTGCTTCCCTATACCCCAACTGAGTGCCGTTGCCGAGCACGAGGTGGGAAGGATGGTCTCTGATTCCAGGGCAATCAGAGAGCAATAGCGGTGTGACAGCGCATCTGGCTTGACATTCTTGGATCCCGGTCGGTATGAGAGGGAAAAGCAGGACCCCCCTAGCTTGCCTGGAATTGAGACGCTTGGCGGTGCGGAGATATTCCAAGTTCTTGTGGTCTGTCCACACAATGAAGGGATGTTCCGCCCCCTCCAGCCAGTGCCTCCACTCCTCCAACGGCGTCTTCACCACAAGAAGCTCACGATTCCCCACATCATAATTCCTCTCCGTGGTGTTGAGGCGATGGGAGAAGAAGGCGCAGGGATGTAACTTGAGGTCCAGGAATAAAATATGTTTTTGGCAAACACAAGCCCACTGCACTGCTGGTGTCCTGTCATAATGGCAGGCTCAGCCGCACGTAACGCCCTGGACCAGAGCTAGTTAGTGATCTGACTGCTGTCAAGGTGTTGGAATGGTGGGGGAAGAGGGGAGTTGGACCTATAACAAAATCATAATCTCTCATTTGCATGTGCTCATTTGCTTGATCTGAGTGCTCTGATCTGCACAAGCCAAGGTCTCAGAATCTGGGGTCTGCATCTTTCAGATGTTCATATCATCATTCATCTTCATACATAGGGGCCATGGTATCACGTTTCAGGAGAAGACCCAGATGCAGACAGTGTCGAAGTAACAAAAGTTTATTACAAAAACAGAGTGCAGGCAAACGACAGGTCAAGGGCAGGCAGAGGTCAGTAATCCAGATCAGAGTCCAAAAGGTACAGAACGGCAAGCAGGGTCAGGGCAGGCAGAGGTCAATAATCCAGGGTGGTGTGACAAGGTACAGGACGGCAGGCAGGCTCAGTGTCAGGGCAGGCAGAATAGTCAAACCCGGGAAAATTAGAAAACAGGAACTTGCGCAAGCCAGTCGCAAGGGGAAAATCTCTGGTAGGCTCGATTAAACAAAATGAACTGGCAACAGACAAACAGAGAACACAGGTATAAATACACTGGGGATAATGGGGAAGATGGGTGACACCTGGAGGGGGGTGGAGACAATCACAAAGACAGGTGAAACAGATCAGGGTGTGACACACATATTCCCACAAGGTCTCAGACTCCAGGATGGGAAAATGCTTACAAGAAAGAATCAGATGAAGACAGAGTCAGAGACAGAGTTGTCAATTTCCATGTTAGGCATACTTGTAATGCTAGAAAGGGAAGAAAAATAAAATCCCATTTTAAGAAATTAGCTATCTAGGCTACTCACTATACCATGGGCTACAGATTTGAGCCACCACTACAATAGTTATTTTTATGTTATTGAGCAGGCCTATGTCTTTGTTTAATCTAATTAATCATTTTTATTAATCAAACAATACAAATCCTTACTATTTTGTAAGAAATGTAAGGTCTTTTAACATATAAAATAAAGTTGGTAGATGTTAATCTTTTGTTTGTAGGTATTTTCACTTGGTAATGAGTAACAAGTAATTATATAGAAATTGGTCACTGGTAACTATAAAGTTACACTTCACTTTAAATAGCTAAATCCTGTGTAACAACTAGCGACAACCTTGCACTTATGCAGATATTACAGATATGTACTCTGTGTTGTATTAGTGTGTTTATTTTCTCATTTGGGGATATAGAGATCAGCTGTTGCTTCGCAAGGTATCCTTACCTGAAAAAACATGATCTAAGTGATTGATAGTTGGTATTCAGCAGTCATAAAAGTATGTCTTATTTACTTTGAAGAACTACAAAATAGTGATTTTGTCAGACAGCATATGCAGAAGCTCTATAGAGATGAGATGATGACCAAGTCATAAAAAAAAAAAAGTAATATACACAACAACTGATATATTTATTAAACCGAACCGACCTCAAAAATCACTAATCGCTCAGTACTAAATCTCGGACACCCAGCACATCTGTCCACAAGAGATTACAACCTTGTGACAGTTATTACTGAATCGGATGCAGCTGAGAAGAGAATTAACACATAATTGGTGATTTGTAACAAACATGGTAACAAGCATTTGTTGTTACACCTCTGTAACTACAGACTGCAATTACCACCAGTTACATGTTGTTATTACTATGTAACTATACGTTATTACAATTAACTACAATACTTGTTGCAGTGTAATAACAAATGTGTAATTACACTGTAATTAGGACCCCTTAAAATAAAATGTTACCTGATTTTTAATAGTCTCTGAACCCAGGTTTGCAACGTTAATATGTTGAAATCAGCCAGCCTCTCTCTCTCACCACAACCACCATGCTGTGAAACTATTATCATATTGTTGTGAAGCCTGAATGATGCCGTTCCATTGTTTTCTTTTTAGAAGGTGGAGTGTGTTCATTGTGTAATGGTTCTCATTATTTCACCGTCAGTTAATGGCTGTGCTATCAATGTAGCTTGTTAGCAACATGTCCCACATAAATCTAGAACACTGAAACAAAATAATCTTCATTTAGAATGTCTCCCTTCCTGTTGTTATTGATGTGCAGACATCTGAGGATAGGGGATATGGTGCCAATTAACTCTTTCACATATTGGACGATGAGATTTGCTGTAACATAATGAATCGGATGACACAGCCCAGACTATTCATTTACAGTTGAACATCGCCACAAGGAAAGGCCCCATCTCAATTACAGTTAAACATTTGGCGCTTCGCTCTCCACTAATCCATACTGTGATTTCTGCCAGTTTTACAACTGATACTCTATGATAAACTTTAAATAGTCTGTGACCCACCATTTGAAAAGAGAGACTAAATCAGCAGTTTTATTTAGATTACATGAGAGAGCGAGAGAGAGCGAGAGAGAGAGAGAGAGAGAGAGAGAGAGAGAGAGAGAGAGAGAGAGAGAGAGAGTGAGAGAGAGAGCGAGAGAGCGAGAGAGCGAGAGAGAGAGAGAGAGAGAGAGAGAGAGAGAGAGAGAGAGAGAGAGAGAGAGAGAGAAATAGAAAAAAACTCCTTATTTTGCAGAGCGAGGGGAAATTGTATCGACCCTCATGAATTGTCTCGTTAATTTTGCCTTGAGGTGTCGATTCCTGCTGATCAATATCCTGCAACTGCATCTTTATTCTTCTGTGTAACCTATTACTGTCGGAGAAATGCAAAGCTGCGCCGCAATTAGAGCTCTGAAGCACTGGGGACGATCGATACCATAGATGTATGATCCATTCGGGTGGGAAGCAATAAGTAGTCAAAGTCACAGTGCATCTTCTCCTAAGACTAAAGGCTAATCTGCCTGAGAGCATGCCTCAGTCTTAGTCAATCGCCTCTGTTGTCCATGTGTCTCTCTCTACTGTGGAGGTTAATACGTAGAGACCCAGCGCTTGTCTCTGTAGGACCAGGGCCACCGGGGGCACTGGGGGTCTTTATTGAGCAATGATTGCCTCCTCTGTTTCTGTGAGATTGGATTTAATGTTTTCTTTTGCATGTGTGAATTGTTGGTTCAATGGATCAGTTGGTTGGATCAGTGGTGGAAAAAGTACCCAATTTTCTTGTTTTTAAAATGTACGCATAGCCTGGGGCACACTCCAACACTCAGACATAATTTACAAATGATGGATTTGTGTTTAGTGTGTCCGCCAGATCAGAGGCAGTAGGGATGACCACGTATTCTCTTGATAAGTGCGTGAATTTGACAATTTTCCTGTCTGCTAAGTATTAAAAATGTAACGAGTACTTTTGGGTGTCAAGGAAAATGTAGCGAGTAAAAAGTACATTATTTTCTTTAGGAATTTAGTGAAGTAAAAGTTCTAAAAAATATTAAAAGTAAAGTAAAGTACAGATACCCCCAAAAACGATTTAAGTGGTATTTTAAAGTATTTCTACTTAAGTACTCTATGCCACTGGGTTGGATGGTGCATCCCAATGATGACATTTCAACCAACTTTGCCTGCTGGGATTCTGTTCGTAAACAAAAAGACATTGGTTTGATTCCCGCACGGACCACATATTGTATGTTTAAATGACTGTAAATTGCTTTGGATAAAACAAGGTTAGGCCAAGTGTCTGCTAATTGACATTATGATTTTAATTTGATTTGATTGAATGTCCCCCACTCTGTATTTCTGTCTACGCAGGCTTGCGCCTTGTGTCTGAGATGTCTGTTCGTATGTTTAATGTTGGTCAAAGAGCTTATATACTGTATCTCCCATTGTGTTTTCTTATCATTCACGACAACAGTTGACATATTTCCCTGTCCTTTTCTGTCTGTCATTTCCTTTCTATGGTGTACAAACAAATTGAATGTCTATAAATCACTTGTAAAGTCCTGCAGCAGAGCTAAGATTATGTTTAGCATAATGCCAGAGTAATAAATAATTGGATGCTGACTGGACAAGAAAACAAAAGTTGTTTCTTGGTTAGTAATATAATTTTCATCCAGATTAGTTGACGTTGACAGATTGCATCATTTTTGGGAAAATGCAAACTGATGTATTTATGACGCGATGACAGTTTTGTTTCTTTTCTATGGTCCAACTTGTCGAGTTGATATTGGAAATGTAAATTAATTCTAATGGGTTGTTTGCAGAGTTGTATATCAAGTTTAAGAAAAGCAGATTAACTTTTAGCCATTGGCTGTAGCCTTTTCCTTTATTGCTCATGTTTGTGTATCTGTCACATTTTCACTGTCATCATATCACAATTATACATTTCACAATATCCGATAAACCAACATCACAATACCACATAGGTCTACAGTACAATGCCTTGCAAAAGTATTCATCCCCCTAGGCGTTTTTCCTATTTTGTTGCATTACAACCTGTAATTTAAATGGATTTTTATTTGGATTTCATGTAATGGACACACACAAAATAGCCCAAATTGGTGAAGTGGAATGAAAAAAAAAAAATATTTTACAAAATATTCTAAAAAATTAATAATGGAAAAGTGGTGCATGCATATGTACATTTACATTTACATTTCAGTCATTTAGCAGACGCTTTTATCCAGAGCGACTTACAGTTAGTATTCACCACCTTTGCTATGAAGCCCCTAAATAAGATCTGGTGCAACCAATTACCTTCAGAAGTCACATAATTAGTTAAATGAAGTCCACCTGTGTGCAATCTAAGTGTCACATGATCTGTTACATGATCTCAGTATATATACACCTGTTCTGAAAGGCCCCAGAGTCTGCATAAACACTAAGCAAGGGGCACCACCAAGCAAGCGGCACCATGAAGACCATGGAGCTCTCCAAACAGGTCAGGGACAAAGTTGTGGAGATGTACAGATCAGGGTTGGGTTATAAAAAAATATCCGGAACTTTGAACATCCCAAGGAGCACCATTAAATCCATTATTAAAAAATGGAAAGAATATGGCACCACAACAAACTTGACAAGAGAGGGCCGCCCACCAAAACTCACGGACCAGGCAAGGAGGGCATTAATCAGAGAGGCAACAAAGAGACCAAAGATAACCCTGAAGGAGCTGCAAAGCTCCACAGTGGAGATTGGAGTATCTGTCCATAGGACCACTTTAAACCGTACAGTCCACAGAGCTGGGCTTTATGGAAGAGTGACCAGAAAAAAAGCCATTGCTTAAAGAAAAAAATAAGCAAACACGTTTGGTGTTCGCCAAAAGGCATGTGGGAGACTCCCCAAACATATTTAAGAAGGTACTCTGGTCAGATGAGACTAAAACGGAGTGTTTTGGCCATCAAGGAAAACGCTATGTCTGGCGCAAACCCAACACCTCTCATCACCCCAAGAACACCATCCCCACAGTGAAGCATGGTGGTAGCAGCATCATGCTGTGGGGATGTTTTTTGCATCGGCAGGGACTGGGAAATTGGTCAGAATTAAAAGAATGATGGATGGTGCTAAATACAGGGAGATTCTTGAGGGAAACCTGTTTCAGTCTTCCAGAGATTTGAGACTGGGACGGAGGTTCACCTTCCAGCAGGACAATGACCCTGAGCATACTGCTAACGCAAGACTCGAGTGGTTTAAGGGGAAACATTTAAATGTCTTGGAATGGCCTAGTCAAAGCCCAGACCTCAATCCAATTGAGAATCTGTGGTATGACTTAATGATTGCTGTACACCAGCGGAACCCATCCAACTTGAAGGAGCTGGAGCAGTTTTGCCTTGAAGAATAGGCAAAAATCCCAGTGTCTAGATGTGCCAAGCTTATAGAGACATACCCCAAGAGACTTGTAGCTGTAATTGCTGAAAATGTGGCTCTACAAAGTATTGACTTTGGGGGGGGTGAATAGTTATGCAAGCTCAAGTCTTCTGTATTTTTGTCTTATTTCTTGTTTGCTTCACAATAAAAAATATTTTGCATCTTCAAAGTGGTAGACATTTTGTGTAAATCAAATGATACAAACCCCCAACAAATCCATTTTAATTCCAGGTTGTAAGGAAACAAAATAGGAAAAATGCTAAGTGGGGTGAATACTTTCGCAAGCCACTGTATATTAGTATATCATTGGCCAGGTTGGTTCTTCATTCACTCGCTGCAGGTGACTCTGTGAAAAACAGTGGTCTCAGACAATTATTTGTCTATGGATTTCACTGTCACGTTTGAAAAGTTGCACTTCTCAGGTAATCACTGCAGCATGAAAAGCAATAAACAGGAGAGTTACAGTATCTCACTGTTAAAGTCCACTTACCTTCTGAAGTCTGGGTGCTCTATATGTAAATGAGAGTGCCGGGTAACAAGCACAGCACACATCAGCAGCTGATTCTGCAGTACTGGCACTTTAGCTAGATGGAAACAAAATACTCAATGAAGTTTCTTCTTCTAATGTGCTCCTTTCCAGGACGCGAGGTGACTGCAGGTTTTGACGTACAGACTAGCGCATATTGTTGTTTTGTTCTTATTTTTTCTTCTTTCCTGTCCTCCTTCCTTTCCTTCCTGTCTCTTGGGGAATTGAGTCAAATGGCTTGTGCCACGTTGGTAATCGGCTGAAAATTATTAGGCAGGCCGTGGGGGCCGCAGAGGAGGACTATGTGAGGATTGGAGCTGTTATTCGAAGCAGGCTTGTGTTCTGCTCAACCTTTCAGTTGTGACAGAGAGCGAAATGTTTTACCTGTCAACCTTTCACTTGTCTTAATGGCCTCCTATGGGGGTAATAGACCAACGACATTGTACCGATAGACCAAAGACATTGTACCAATAGACCAAAGACAAAGTACTTACACCAAACCTTGTTTGACCTCAACAGGGTGACAGAAAGAAACTGATCCAAGATCCTCTATTTCATTCCCATGGTTCTTATGAAAAGGGTCAAACAAGAGAACACTCAAGAAAACGAATTAAGAATACAGGGTTGAGTATTTAATCAACCATGGCAACATGGCTTGGGCTAACGAGCATTTCTGCCCGGCTTAAGCCTGCCTGCCTGCCTGCCAGTCTTCAGTCTCTGTGGCTTCTCACTGTTGCTCGGGGCAACTAAACATCTCCATCAGTCAGCCACAAAATTGAAAGCAAGGGTACAGCGGTTGCCAGAGCCCAGTAAGCGAACGTACATAAAAAATGTAATCACTCCTTTGCCAACAGGCCTCCTGGTGCACAGCAAGGGTTTAATAAAGAATATTCCATGCAAACTAGTATTTTTAATAGAATCCATGGTTTTCTCTCTCTCTCTCTCTCTCTCTCTCTCTCTCTCTCTCTCTCTCTCTCTCTCTCTCTCTCTCTCTCTCTCTCTCTCTCTCTCTCTCTCTCCCACCCTCTCTCTCTCTCTCTCTCTCTCTCTCTCTCTCACTGATTGTCAACCCGAGGGTAAAGCTGTCTTCTCCTGGTAGAGTTTCCATATCCAAACTGAAGTACAAAACTATGGAAAACCCTTTTGGGACAAATATGGGATTTCTATGAAGTTACGGTTTTGTGGGATGATGGCTTGTCAACAACACTCTTGCCCTGAAATGGGATGGAATTTTGTGGTAAAAACATTTTGGAGATTTGTGCCAAGAATGATTTCAGCCCTGTTAATAAGTGTTCAGAAAGATGTACACTTGATGCTGTTTCGTGGACAGAATCTGTAGGACAGACAACATACTCCAGAGTTTTGTACGAGTGCTGAGAGCAAAACAGATGGAAGATATAGCTTTGTATCTGAGTTATTATATGCTGCAGGTGTGTGGGGATAATGTGATTACTTGAACCCTCTAGAGTCTAAGCCCTTTCTAAGGTGGTCATACCAAGGATCATTTAGCTTTTTGATTTTGAATTTCAAGACCACTTAAGGGAGAAAAAAAAAAATATATATATATGAAAATTATTGGATGAAACATAGAATTTGGCATTACTGCTATTAGACAATAGAAACACATTGAATAACAGATTCACTACATGAAACAACAGACAGTCGCCCAAAAAATCTAAAGGAAGTTTGTTCTGAAGTGTCTGTCCTATAAATGAGAGACATAAGAAAGATCAGGAAACTATTTATATATATTTTTGAACATGTATTTATCCCCTTATTTTAGGCACTAAACAATCTCCATATATAATTCCATTCCTTTTTTTAACTGGTACCGGGGACCTTCAGATTAGTCTTGTGAGGCTTGTGGGTGTCCTAGGGCAAAACGTGTTTGTGAGAGTCGCAGCTTTCAATAGAGTGGTCATAATAGTTTCTGGGCCAAACCTTTCAAATGCAGCAGAAGTTTTCCCGTGTTGCTCAGTTGGTGGGGCATAGCACTTGGAACGCCAGGGTTGTGGGTTTGATTCCCACGGGGGGCCAGTACGGAAAAATATGAAAATGTACTCGCTCACTATTGTAAGTTGCTCTGGATAAGAGTGTCTGCTAAATTACTTAAATGTAAAATGTGTGGGTGGTTCAAGCTGTCTACCAATGTCATTCTACCATAGAGCCATGATGTTCCATCATAAACTAAAGTGACTTTGAGTGTGTGTGTACACACACATAAACTGAATAATTTAAAGAGAAAGGCTGCATGGTGGAAGCTGGTGATGAATTGCAGGTCTGAGGAGCCATTACTTTTAGGTGTGTGACAATGAAACACATAAAGGCCACCATTGCCCATTTTGTAATGCAGTTAAAATCCTTATCGACATGCCGTCGTAGATGCCAATACGCTGAGGCATCACAGTGACTGGAGCAATGGCAGGCAAAGAGTGATGGGCATTTACTGTTCACTAGACAGGCCCATGTCTGGTGAACAGTGTAACACACACACACGCACACAAGCAAGCACACACACACACACACACACACACACACACACACACACACACACACACACACACACACACACACACCCACACACACAGGTGAACATTTATGTACAGTTGTGTTAGCCAAGCGTAAGAAAAACACAGGATGTTGCCACAATTTAGACAAGATAGATGATGCCCAGCAGCTCAGAGCCACCGCCAGAGAAAAGGTATGATTTCATTAAATTACAGACCTACAGTAGCTGCAACTGTGGGTAATTAGAGCTCTCTATTAACACACGTGTCCATGAACCACCGGCACCACCAGGCTCTTACTAATGAGCGATTTAATTGCCAACAGAAGCTATATTTTAATTCAATGTTTTTGAATTTGAATTAAAATATTACATCTGAAATGTAATAATTTAATTAATAAACTGAATTTAACGAATATTGCATTCAGTTTTAACATTCAATTAAAATGTATTTGAATATTCAAATTCAATATTTATATATTCAGTTTCAATATGGTAGATATTGCATTCATTGTCTGTGTATCACGTTTACAAACTATAATTTCAAATTTACAAAGCTGCATATATTCAGCTTCTCAGATGCATTCAGATTCAGTTTTGAAATTCAGTTCCCTAAATTCAGAAATAAAAACCAGAGACAACATCCTGGCACTTTGCCAGCCAGGAAAGATAGAGGAGAACAAATAGAATAAAACTCTCTCTGTGGTAAACAAAAGCTAGTGGTACCCAACAGAGCGTTTTCTGAAGCCAATGTGGCATGTTGAATTTATTTGGCTCTAGAGTTTGTCGGCTATCACTGTCTTGTGACATGCAGGAGACCCGGTTCGGACCCAGTCAGTCACAAGAGCAAGATTAAATAGGGAGTGGAAGGGCTATGACAGGGCTATTCAACTATATTCTTATGGGGGACTAATTACATTTTTATCACACTCCCTTCTAACGTGTTCTGCGCGGCCTGTAAGCATCATAGAGGGGAACAGAAAGCTTTCAGGAATGGGGTCATAATAGCGTACAGCCCAAATTAATAGGAAGAAAATAAATGAAACATGCCACATTGGCTTCAGAAACTGCTCTGTTGGTACCGCTATATTCTGTTTACCACAGAAAGAGTTTGATTCAATCTGTTCTCCTCTACCTTTCCTGGCATGCAAAGTATCAGGATGTTGTTTCTGGTTTTGATTCTGAATTTAGAGAACTGGATTTGAAAACTGAATCTGAACGCATCTGAGAAATTGAGTACAGTGGGGGAAAAAAGTATTTAGTCAGCCACCAATTGTGCAAGTTCTCCCACTTAAAAAGATGAGAGAGGCCTGTAATTTTCATCATAGGTACACGTCAACTATGACAGACAAAATGAGAAAAGAAAATCCAGATGATCACATTGTAGGATTTTTAATGAATTTATTTAAATGAAATTATGGTGGAAAATAAGTATTTGGTCAATAACAAAAGTTTCTCAATACTTTGTTATATACCCTTTGTTGGCAATGACACAGGTCAAACGTTTTCTGTAAGTCTTCACAAGGTTTTCACACACTGTTGCTGGTATTTTGGCCCATTCCTCCATGCAGATCTCCTCTAGAGCAGTGATGTTTTGGGGCTGTCGCTGGGCAACAAAGACTTTCAACTCCCTCCAAAAGATCTTCTATGGGGTTGAGATCTGGAGACTGGCTAGGCCACTCCAGGACCTTGAAATGCTTCATACGAAGCCACTCCTTCGTTGCCCGGGCGGTGTGTTTGGGATCATTGTCATGCTGAAAGACCCAGCCACGTTTCATCTTCAATGCCCTTAATGATGGAAGGAGGTTTTCACTCAAAATCTCACGATACGTGGCCCTATTCATTCTTTCCTTTACACGGATCAGTCGTCCTGGTCCCATTGCAGAAAAACAGCCCCAAAGCATGATGTTTCCACCCCCATGCTTCACAGTAGGTATGGTGTTCTTTGGATGCAACTCAGCATTCTTTGTCCTCCAAACACGACGAGTTGAGTCTTTACCAAAAAGTTCTATTTTGGTTTCATCTGACCATATGACATTCTCCCAATTCTCTTCTGGATCATCCAAATGCACTCTAGCAAACTTCAGACGGGCCTGGACATGTACTGGCTTAAGCAGTGGGACACGTCTGGGTCTGCAGGATTTGAGTCCCTGGCGGCGTAGTGTGTTACTGATGGTAGGCTTTGTTACTTTGGTCCCAGCTCTCTGCAGGTCATTCACTAGGTCCCCCTGTGTGGTTCTGGGATTTTTGCTCACCGTTCTTGTGATCATTTTGACAACCACGGGGTGAGATCTTGCGTGGAGCCCCAGATCGAGGGAGATTATCAGTGGTCTTGTATGTCTTCCATGTCCTAATAATTGCTCCCACAGTTGATTTCTTCAAACCAAGCTGCTTACCTATTGCAGATTCAGTCTTCCCAGCCTGGTGCAGGTCTACAATTTTGTTTCTGGTGTCCTTTGACAGCTCTTTGGTCTTGGCCATAGTGGAGTTTGGAGTGTGACTGTTTGAGGTTGTGGACAGGTGTCTTTTATACTGCTAACAAGTTCAAACAGGTACCATTAATCCAGGTAACGAGTGGAGGACAGAGGAGCCTCTTAAAGAAGAAGTTACAGGTCTGTGAGAGCCAGAAATCTTGCTTGTTTGTAGGTGACCAAATACTTATTTTCCACCATAATTTGCAAATAAATACATAAAAAATCATACAATGTGATTTTCTGGAGAAAAAAAATGCTCAATTTGTCTGTCATAGTTGACGTGTACCTATGATGAAAAGTAGCAGCAGCGTAAAAGAGGGGGGTGGGGGTGGAGGGGCAGTGCAAATAGTCCGGGTAGCAATGATTAGCTGTTCAGGAGTCTTATGGCTTGGGGGTAGAAGCTGTTGAGAAGCCTTTTGGACCTAGACTTGGCGCTCCGGTACCACTTGCCGTGCGGTAGCAGAGAGAACAGTCTATGACTAGGGTGGCTGGAGTCTTTGACAATTTTGAGGGCCTTTTCTGACACCGCCTGGTATAGAGGTCCTGGATGGCAGGAAACTTGGCCCCAGTGAGGTACTGGGCCGTACGTACTACCCTCTGTAGTGCCTTGCGGTCGGTGGCCGAGCAGTTGCCATACCAGGCGGTGATGCAACCAATCAGGATGCTATCGATGGTGCAGCTGTAGAACCTTTTGAGGATATGAGGACCCATGCCAAATCTTTTCAGTCTTCTGAGGGGGAATAGGCTTTGTCGTGCCCTCTTCACGACTGTCTTGGTGTGTTTGGACCATGATAATTTGTTGGTGATGTGGACACCAAGGAACTTGAATCTCTCAACCTGTTCCACTACAGCCCCATCGATGAGAATGGGGGCGTGCTCAGGCCTCTTTTTTTTCCTGTAGTCCACAATCAATCAATCACAATCTCCTTTGTCTTGATCACATTGAGGGAGAGGTTGTTATCCTGGCACCACACGGCCAGGTCTCGAACCTCCTTCCTATAGGCTGTCTCATCGTTGTCGGTGATCAGGCCTACCACTGTTGTGTCATCAGCAAACTTAATGATGGTGTTGGAGTCGTGACTGGCCATGCAGTCATGGGTGAACAGGGAGTACAGGAGGGGACTGAGCACACACCCCTGAGGGGCCCCCATGTTGAGGATCAGCATGGCATATGTGTTGTTACCTACCCTTACCACCTGGGGGTGGCCCGTCAGGAAGTCCAGGATCCAGTTGCAGAGGGAGGTGTTTAGTCCCAGGATCCTTAGCTTAGTGATGAGCTTTGAGAGCACTATGGTGTTGAATGCTGAGCTGTAGTCAATGAATAGCATTCTCACGTAGGTGTTCCTCTTGTCCAGGTGGGAAAGGGCAGTGTGGAGTGCAATAGAGATTGCATCATCTGTGGATCTGTTGGGGCGGTATGCAAATTGGAGTGGGTCTAGGGTTTCTGGGATAATGCTGTTGATGTGAGCCATGACCAGCCTTTCAAAGCACTTCATGGCTACAGACGTCAGTGCTACGGGTCGGTAGTCATTTAGGCAGGTTATCTTAGAGTCCTTGGGCACGGGGACTATGGTGGTCTGCTTGAAACATGTTGGTATTACAGACTCAGTCAGGGACATGTTGAAAATGTCAGTGAAGACACTTGCCAGTTGGTCAGCACATGCTCGGAGTACACGTCCTGGTAATCCGTCTGGCCCTGCGGCCTTGTGATTGTTGACCTGCTTAAAAGTCTTACTCACATCGGCTACGGAGAGCGTGATCACATAGTCATCCGGAACAGCTGGTGCTCTCATGCATGCTTCAGTGTTGCTTGCCTCGAAGCGAGCATAGAAGTGGTTTAGCTCGTCTGGTAGGCTTGTGTCACTGGGCAGCTCGCGGCTGTGCTTCCTTTTATAGTCTGTAATAGTTTTCAAGCCCTGCCACATCCGACGAGCGTCAGAGCCAGTGTAGTACGATTCAATCTTAGTCGTGTATTGACTCTTTGCCTGTTTGATGGTTCGTCGGAGGGCATAGCGGGATTTCTTATAAGCGTCCGGGTTAGAGTCCCGTTCCTTGAAAGCGGCAGCTCTACCCTTTAGCTCAGTGCAGATGTTTCCTGTAATCCATGGCTTCTGGTTGGGGTATGTACGTACGGTCACTGTGGGGATGACATCATCGATGCACTTATTGATGAAGCCAGTGACTGATGTGGTGTACTCCTCAATGCTGTCTGATGAATCCCGGAACATGTTCCAGTCTGTGCTAGCAAAACAGTCCTGTAGCTTAGCATCTGCGTCATCTGACCACTTTTTTATTAACCGAGTCACTGGTGCTTCCTGCTTTAGTTTTTGCTCATAAGCAGGAATCAGGCGGATAGAGTTATGGTCAGATTTGCCAAATGGAGGGCGAGGGAGAGCTTTGTATGCGTCTCTGTGTGTGGAGTAAAGGTGGTCTAGAGTTTTTTTTCCTCTGGTTGCACATTTAACATGCTGGTAGAAATTAGGTGGAACGGATTTAAGTTTCCCTGCATTAAAGTCCCCGGCCACTAGGAGCGCTGCATCTGGATGAGCGTTTTCCTGTTCATTTATGGCCTTGTACAACTCATTCAGTGCAATCTTAATGCCAGTATTGGTTTGTGGTGGTAAATAGACAGCTATGAAAAATATAGATGAAAACTCTCTTGGTAAATAGTGTGGTCTACAGCTTATCATAAGATACTCTACCTCAGGCGAGCAAAACCTCGAGACTTCCTTAGTATTTGATTTTGTGCACCAGCTGTTGTTTATAAATATACACAGACCGCCACCCCTTGTCTTACCGGAGTCAGCCGTTCTATCCTGCCGATGTAGCATATAGCCCGCTAGCTGTATGTTATCATTGTCGTCGTTCAGCCACGACTCGGTGAAACATAGGATATTACAGTTTTTAATGTCCTGTTGGTAGGATAACCGTAATCTTAGGTCATCCAATTTGTTATCCAATGATTGAAGATTGGCTAATAGGATTGATGGAAGAGGCAGTTTACGCATAGAGCTCCGAGACAGGATTGTTTCGAGGCACAGATTTGGGGAAGGGTACCAAAACATTTCTGCAATATTGAAGGTCCCCAAGAACACAGTGGCCTCCATCATTCTTAAATGGAAGACGTTTGGAATCATCAAGACTCTTCCTAGAGCTGGCTGACTGGCCAAACAGAGCAATCGGGGGAGAAGGGCCTTGGTCAGGGAGGTGACCAAGAACCCGATTGTCACTCTGATAGAGCTCTAGAGTTCCTCTGCGGAGATGGAAGAACCTTCCAGAATGACAACCATCTCTGCAGCACTCCACCAATCAGGCCTTTATGGTAGAGAGTCCAGACGGAAGCCAATCCTCAGTAAAAAGCACATGATAGCCCGCTTGGAGTTTGCCAAAAGGCACCTAAAGACTCTCAGACCATGAGAAACAAGATTCTCTGGTCTGATTAAACCAAGATTGAACACTTTGGCCTGAATGCCAACTGTCACGTTTGGAGGAAACCTGGCACCATCCCTACGTTGAAGCATGGTGGTGGCAGCATCATGCTGTGGGGAAGTTATTCAGCGGCAGGGACAGTGAGACTAGTCAGGATTGAGGCAAAGATGAACGGAGCAAAGAGAGATCCTTGATGAAAACCTGCCCCAGAGCGCTCTGGACCTCAGACTTGGGCGAAGGTTTACCTTCCAACAGGACAACGACCCTAAGCACACATCCAAGACAACGCAGGATTGGCTTCGGGACAAGTCTCTGAATGTCCTTGAGTGGCCCAGCCAGACCCCAGACTTGAACCCGATCCAACATCTCTTTAGAGACCTGAAAATAGCTGTACAGCGACGCTCCCCATCCAACCTGACAGAGCTTGAGAGGATCTGCAGAGAAGAATGGGAGAAACTCCCCAAATACAGGTGTGCCAAGCTTGTAACGTCATACCCAAGAAGACTCGAGGCTGTAATTGCTGCCAAAGGTGCTTCAACAAAGTACTGAGTAGGGTCTGAATACTTATGTAAATGTGATATCTACAAACCTGTTTTTGCTTTGTCATTATGGGGTACTGTGTATAGATTGATGACAGGAAAAAAAACAATTTAATCAATTTTAGAATAAGGCTGTAACGTAAGAAAATGTGGAAAACAGTCAAGGGGTCTGAATACTTTCTGAATGCACAGCAGTTCTCCATTCTCCATGTCTATTCTTGGCTGTTGCCTGTCTGCCTGTCTCCATGGCCCTTGTCCCCCAACCCACTCCAGCTTCCAGGAAATACTCTGAACATGTACTATACTATACTATAATAATAATAATAATATGCCATTTAGCAGACGCTTTTATCCAAAGCGACTTACAGTCATGCGTGCATACATTTTTGTGTATGGGTGGTCCCGGGGATCGAACCCACTACCTTGGCGTTACAAGCACCGTGCTCTACCAGCTGAGCTACAGAGGACCACACTACACTATACTACAATATACTACACTATACTATACTACACTAGAGCATACTATACTATAATATACTATATTACACAACACACACACAAGCGTGTGTATGTATGCACATACCCATACACATACACACAAGTGCGCAAACACGCAGACACACAGTGACACACATACACACAACAACACAACCACACACACGCACAAAGGCACTGTCCTGTGGCTTCCCAGGGAGATAAAAATGAAATAAAAACAAGTCTGTCAACAGCTGCCAAACGAGCTCCGCATCAATTACAAATGATAGCTACATTGGGCTTAATGTAATCTTATGAATAACCCGAACAACCAAAACACTGAAAACATTTAAATCAATTATTTTTTTCAAAAATATAAACGCAACATGGAACAATTTCAAAGATTGTACTGAGTTACAGTTCATATAAGGAAATCAGTCAATTTAAATAAATAAATTAGGCCCTAATCTATGGATTTCACGACTGGGAATACAAATATGCATACGGTGGTCAAATTATTTTTATTTATTTAAAGTAGGGGCATGGATCAGAAAACCAGTCAGTATTTGGTGTGACCACCATTTGCCTCATGCAGCACGACACATCTCCTTCTCATAGAGTTGATCAGGCTGTTGATTGTGGCCTGTGGAACGTTGTCCCACTCCTCTTCAATGGCTTTGCAAAGTTGCTGGATATTGGCGGGAACTGGAACACGCTGTCATACACGTCGATCCAGAGCATCCCAAACATGCTCAATGGGTGACATGTGTAGTGAGTATGCAGGCCATGGAAGAACTGGGATAAATCCTTGTGACATGATACCGTGAATTATCATGCTTGAACATGAGGTGATGGCGGCGGATTAATGGCACAATAATGGGCCTCAGGATCTCGTCACAGTATTTCTGTGCATTCATATTGCCATCGATAAAATGCAATTGTGTTCGTTGTCTACAGTTTATGCCTACCCATACCATAACCACCACGCCACCATGGGACACTCTGTTCACAACGTTGACATCAGTAAACCACTCGCTGTCTGCCATCTGCCCTGTACAGCTAAAACTGGGATTCATCCGTGAAGAACACACTTCTCCAGCATACCAGTGGCCATCAAAGATGAGAATTTGCCCACTGAAGTCAGTTACTATACTACACTAGATTATTCTATACTATAATATACTCTATTATAAACTGGGTGGTTCGAGCTCTGTATGCTGATTGGCTGAAAGACATGGTATATCAGACCGTATACCACGGGTATGACAAAACATTTATTTTTACTGCTCTAATTACGTTTGTAACCAGTTTATAATAGCAATAAGGCACATCGGGTGTTTGTGGTATATTGCCAGTATACCACAGCTAAGAGCTGTATCCAGGCACTTCGCATTGCGTCATGCATAAGAACAGCCCTTAGCCGTGGTACATTAGCAATATACCACACCCCCTCGGGCCTTAATGCTTAAATATACTATAATATATAGTACACTTTGTTACACAATAATATTCTATTCTACACTGTGCTATACTATATATTACACAATGCTACACTATAAAATACTATTCTAAACTATACAGTACACTATGCTACGCTATAATACGTTGTCTCTTCCTACCTGACTGCTTCCTGACTGCTGTCTCCCTCCCTGATTCCCTCCCTCCCTCCCTGAACTCCCTCCCTTCCTGCCTACCTAACTCCCTCTCTACCTGCCTGTCTGCATGGCCCTTTTGGCCCTTGATAACAACCAATCCAGGAAGTATTTTAACCATGAGAGGGCCTGGGATCAGAAAGGCTTCTTCCTCAGCCTCCTCAGTTCAGCAGCAACCGATATGACCATGGATGGGAGGGACTGTGAATAGAAATAAAGCAATTTCCCCAGGAACATGCTCAGATACATAAGCCATAAATCCATAAATGCAAATTATGTTTTGGATGCATCTTTATCAGAGAGACAGGGGAACTTCATATTGTGGTAGCCAAGTTCATCGCTTAATGCACGGTTGGTCGGTCGAACAGTCTTTGCATTGATTTCCTGCAGATGGGGATGTCTTTATGTTGTTTTGCTTGTTCCAGTACTGGGGCTTTGATGCTCGTCATATTTCACTGGCCATGTGTACAGGACCACTGTCATTTTTCCTCTTCCTAACCAGCCAGTTGAAGTAAAATTCATAACAGAACAAGGTTGAAATCGAAAGAGCAGTCATCAAGCTCTAAACAAAATCACCAAAAGAGAATACCTTTAATGAAAATACCTTTAATAAAAGGGACACAGTATTAAATAATGGAATTAAGTGCTTACAGGGATTTAAAAGCCATACTATCTTGACTATATGACAATGTGATTTGGGTTAGAATTCAAACTCTTGCCTCTTTTACAACAAAGCAATGACTGTTAGGTACAGTACAGGCTGGCAGATGGTACAGGCCATGACAAGCAGTCTGAAAGCTCCATGCTTCTCTCTGTCACACCTTTGTCGTCGACTATAATGGGTTCTTATATAAAAAATACACACACACACACACACACACAAACACACACACACACACACACACACACACACACACACACACACACACACACACACACACACACACACAAAGGCACTGTCCTGTGGCTTCCCAGGGAGATACAAATGAAATAAAAACAAGTCTGTCAACAGCTGCTAAACGAGCTCCGCAACCAATTCAAAAGATAGCCCGATGTAGCTATCTAATGCATAACCCGAACAACCAAAACCCTGAAAACATTTACATCAATTATTTTTTTGTCACATGCTTCGTAAACAACAGGTGTAGACTAACAGTGAAAAGCTTTCTTACGAGTCCTTTTGCAACAATAAAGATAAAGATAAAAAATTAAAATAATAGTGACACAAGGAATAAGTACACAGTGAATAACAAATAACAATAAAGAGTAAAAATAACATGGCTATATACAGGGAGTAGAAAATAACATGGCTAAATACAGGGAGTAGAAAATAACATGGCTATATACAGGGAGTACCAGTACAGAGTCGATGTGCAGGGGTATGAGATAATTGAGGTAGCTATGTACACTGAACAAAAATATGAACGCAACATGCAATAATTTCGAAGATTGTACCGTGTTACAGTTCATATAAGGAAATCTGTCAATTTAAATAATGAATTCTGCCCTAATTTATGGATTTCACATGACTGGGAATACAAATATTAATATGTGAATGGCACAACAATGAGCCTCAGGATCTCATCACAGTATCTCTGCGCAATCAAATTGAATAAATGCAATAATGTTCGTTGTCCATAGTTTATGCCTGCCCATACCATAACCCCACCGCCACCATGGGGCACTTTGTTCACAACGTTGACATCAGAAAACCGCTCGCCCACACGACACCATACAATCTCCCCTGTACAGTTGAAACCGGGATTCATCTGTGAAGAGCACACTTCTCCAGCGTACCAGTGGCCATCAAAGGTGAGAATTTGCCCACTGAAGTCGGTTTTCAATGCCGAACTGCAATCAGGTCAAGACCCTGGAGAGGACGATGAGCACGCAGAAGAGCTTCCCTGAGACGGTTTCTGACAGTTTGTGTAGAAATTATTCGGTTGTGCAAACACACAGTTTCATCAGCTGTCTGGGTGGCTGGTCTCAGAAAATCCCGCAGGTGAAGAAGCTGGATGTGGGGGTCCTGGGCTGGCATGGTTATACATGGTCTGCAGTTGTGAGGACGTTTGGACGTACTGCCAAATTCTCTAAAACGACGTTGGCGGCGGCTTATGGTAGAGAAATGAACATTAATTGGCATGCAGTCAGCATGCCAATTCCACGTTCCCTCAAAATTGAGACATCTGTGGCATTTTGTTGTGTGACAAAACTGTACATTTTAGAGTGGCCTTTTATTGTCCCCAGCACAAGATGCACCTGTGTAATAATCATGCTGTTCAATCAGCTTCTTGATGTGCCACACCTGTCAGGTGGATGGATTATCTTGGCAAAGGAGAAATGCTCACTAACAGAGATGTAAACACATGTGTGCACAACATTTGAGAGAAATAAGCTTTTTGTGGCTATGGAACATTTCTGGGATCTTTTATTTCAGCTCATGAAACATGGGACCACCACTTTACATGTTGTGTTTATATTTTCATACAGTATACATATAGGTAGGGGTAAAGTGACTAGGCAACAGGATAGATAATAGACAGTAGCAGCAGTATACTGTAGGTAGGGGTAAAGTGACTAGGCAACAGGATAGATAATAGACAGTAGCAGCAGTATACTGTAGGTAGGGGTAAAGTGACTAGGCAACAGGATAGATAATAGACAGTAGCAGCAGTATACTGTAGGTAGGGGTAAAGTGACTAGGCAACAGGATAGATAATAGACAGTAGCAGCAGTATACTGTAGGTAGGGGTAAAGTGACTAGGCAACAGGATAGATAATAGACAGTAGCAGCAGTATACTGTAGGTAGGGGTAAAGTGACTAGGCAACAGGATAGATAATAGACAGTAGCAGCAGCATATGTGGTGTGTGTGTGTGATTTTTAATTTTTTTATTTCACCTTTATTTAACCAGGTAAGCCAGTTGAGAACAAGTTCTCATTTACAACTGCGACCTGGCCAAGATAAAGCAAAGCAGTGCGATAAAAACAACAACACAGAGTTACATATGGGGTAAAAAAACATAAAGTCAAAAAAATACAACAGAAAATATATATACAGTGTGTGCAAATGTAGCAAGTTATGGAGGTAAGGCAATAAATAGGCTATAGTGCAAAATAATTACAATTAGTATTAACACTGGAATGCTAGATGTGCAAGAGATTATGTGCAAATAGAGATACTGGGGTGCAAAAGAGCAAAATAAATAACAATATGGGGATGAGGTAGTTGGGTGGGCTAATTTCAGATGGGCTGTGTACATGTGCAGTGATCGGTAAGGTGCTCTGACAACTGATGCTTAAAGTTAGTGAGGGAGATAAGAGTCTCCAGCTTCAGAGATTTTTGCAATTCGTTCCAGTCATTGGCAGCAGAGAACTGGAAGGAATGGTGGCCAAAGGAGGTGTTGGCTTTGGGGATGACCAGTGAGATATACCTGCTGGAGCGCAGACTACGGGTGGGTGTGTGTGTGTGTGTGCAGTGTGTGTGTGTGTGTGCGTGTGTGCGTGTGTGCGTGTGTGCATGTGAGTGTGTGTGTGTGGCGTCAGGATGCATGTGTGTGCGTGTTATGTGTGTGTGGGCATATGTAGAGTCCAGTGTTTATGCATAGAGTCAGGGCAAGAAAAGAAGGTAAATGCAGGTAGTCCGGGTAGCCATTTGATTATCTATTTAGCAGTCTTCTTTAGCAGTCTTATGGCTTGGAGGTAGAAGTAGTTCAGGGTCCTGTTGGTTCCAGATTTGGTGCACTGGTACCACTTGCCGTGCGGTAGCAGAAAGAACAGTCTATGGCTTGGGTGGCTGGATTCTTTGACCATTTGTTGGGCCTTCCTCTGATACCGCCTGGTATAGAGGTCCTGGATGGCAGGGATCTCGGGCCCAGTACTGTACTGGGCCGTACTCACCATCCTCTGTAGCGCCTTGCGGTCGGGTGCCTTGCTGTTGCCCTACCAAGCGACGATGCATCCAGTCAATATGCTCTAACTGGTGCAGCTGTGGAACTTTTTGAGGATATTAGGGCCTTCTTCACGACTGTTTTGGTGTGTGTGGACCATGTTAATTCCTATGTGGGCACTGTCTTTCAAAGCATTTGAGTGCTACAGGGCGATAAGCATTTAGGCAGGTAACCTTGGCGTTCTTGGGCACGGGGACTATGGTGGTCTGCTTGAAACAAGTTGATATTACAGACCGGGTCAGGGATAGATGTCAGTGAATACACTTGCCAGCTGTTCAGAGCATGCTCTGAGTACCCGTCCTGGTATTCCATCTGGCCTGTGGCCTTGCGAATGTTAAGCTGTTTAAAGATCTTATTCCCATCGGCTACTGAGAATGAGATAACACAGTCGTCCGGAATAGCTGGTGCTCTCATGCATGGTTCAGTGTTGCTTGCCTTTGAAGCGAGCATAGAAGGCATTTAGCTCGTTTGGTAGGCTCGCTTTGCGGGGCAGCTTACGGCTGGGTTTCCTTATGTAATCCGTGATAGTTTGCAAGTCCTGCCACATCCGTCGAGCGTCAGAGCCGGCGTAGTAGAATTTGATTTTAGTCGTGTATTGAAGCATTGTCTGCTTGATGGTTCGTTGGAGGTCGTAGTGTTACGCCCCTGAAAAAGGGGAGAAATAATCACGAAAGTGACGCAGTTATATTTCCTCACTGAAAACTTTAGTGTAATCTTTTTACAAAAATACCACATTTTACAGAACAACAGATCTACAGGAACCAGAGTTTTGTAGGGTACAAAGCTTATTCAAGTCACAACAGCATAAACTGTAATTCACTAAAACATATACAAATGTTTCAATATAACTGTCAAACACAAAGTAGCTTTAGCTCAGTAACCCATAACTACATTTATCAACCATGTCAACAAAGTATTCGAAACACATTATACAAATAACCCCAAAATATATTATTAACAACGCACATGTTCATTCACAATTAGCATAAAATGGCAGCTACTCTCAGTACGAAGCTAATCTTCGCTGCAACCAAGCAGATTTCACTCACACACGCACCTAAATACTCTCTTCAACTTAACTCTAACTTACTCAAGATGTTACTAACACATACCTTAAACTCTCTTGACATGTTAGCAAGTTATTACATTCAAATTAACTCGTTTTATATCAATAACGTACCTGAAAAAGGGGAGAAATAATCACGAAAGTGACGCAGTTATATTTCCTCACTGAAAACTTTAGTGTAATGAGAAAAAGACCGCGATTTCCCCAGAAAGTTGGGTGGAGACCAGAGCAATCGATCTCAGGCTCATAGATTAAGAGCATTTAGTAGATCACAGATTAACACTTTTACCCTTAAATTAGGCACCACAAAATAAAGTAGTCAATATAACGTTTACACATTCCTCTTACAATATTTACCCTTTTACACATTTATGAATTTTATCAATCTCTATGAACTAGTACTGGATGCATGATCTTTTTAACCTTAGATATTTTAAGATCCTTACATACCATGAACTTACTAATACTTTTTAGTATATAACAGGCTATGAATATGTCCTTTAACCTGTCACAGTAGCAGGATTTCTTATAAGCGTCCGAATTAGTGTCTTGAGAACGGCACCTCTAGCCTTTAGCTCAGTCCGGATATTGCCTGTAATCCATGGCTTCTGGTTAGGGTATGTATGTCACTGTGGGGACGAAGTCGTCGATGCACTTATTAATGAAGCCGGTGACTGATGTGGTAAACTCCTCAATGTTATCGGATGAATCCCAGAACATATTCCAGTCTTTGCTAGCGAAACAGTTCTGTAGCTTACCATCTGATTCGTTGGACCACTTCTGTATTGAGCACATCGCTGGTACCGTATTGTGCACATCAAAGAGTTTTGTCGCCTCTAGTTGCACAGGTGACATGCGGGTAAAAATAAGGTCAAATGGATTAAATTTTCCTTGCATTAAATCACTGGCCATGAGAAACAACGCCTTTGAATTTGCATTTTCTTGTTTACTTATGGCCCTATACAGTTCGTTGAGTGCGGTCTTAGTGCCAGCATCGGTTTCTGGTGGCAAATAGACAGCTACAAAAATATAGATGAAAACTCTCTTGGTAAATAGTATAGCTGCTGAAATAGCCTCCTGAAATAGAATGAAACATCCAGGGAGGAAGAGAGAGCAAATACCTCATGATAGCTGCTTATCATTAGGTATTCTAACTCAGGCAAGCAAAAACTCGAGACTTCCTTAACATTAGAGATTGCACACCAGCTGAGAGAGACACACCCCTCCTCCTTTCATCTTACCTGAGCTGCCATCCAGTCTTGACGATTTATAGAAACCCCCCTCCTCGTTCAGCCACTACTTGGAGAAACATAAGATATTACAGTTGTTTAGGTCCCGTTGATAGGATAGTCTCGAACAGCTCTCAACCAGTTTGTTCTCCAGTGACTGCACGTTCACCAATAAAACAGAGGGCAATGGCAGTGTATTTCCTCGCCGACACAGTCTCGTCAGGATGCCACCTCGCCTGACTCGTTGAAGTAGAAATTCTCATCCAAATAGAGGTTAGTAATCACTGTTCTGATGTCCAGAAGCTGTTTGGTCATAGGAAATGATGGCGGAGATATTATGTACAAAAAAAGTTAAGATCAGTGTAAAAAGACACAAAATAGCAGAATTGGTCAGGAGCCCGTAAGATGGCTGCTATCCACTGCAGCGCCATCTTAGACATTACTTTATAACCTTGTTAATGAATAAACATGAATAATAATAACAGTATACAGTATGTGCATAAATAAATGTTAGTGTACAAAAACCCTGTTTCACATTGCACGTGTCAAAGATTACTACCAGGATGGAAGGAAAACGTTGAAGTAATGAAACAGCAAGGAAGCAACATCAGGCAAGCAAAGGTCTCTCTCTCTCTTTCACTCTTTCTCTCTCTCTTCCTCTCTGGATGTTTCATTCTATTTCAGGAGGCTATTTCAGGGCGTTGTTTTTCCTATGTGTGTCCGTGTGTGTGTGTGTGTGTGTGTGTGTGTGTGTGTGTGTGTGTGTGTGTGCATGGTGAGTGTGAGTGTCTGTGTGTTTGTGTGTGTTCCCATACATCCATCTGACCGTGATTGGGGAGAATATTTTTATCCCTACAACATACCATTTGTTAAGATGTTCCTCTGCTTGATGTTTATCTCTTCTCCATAATGGTTAATATAATATATTGTTAAATGTGAATGTTGTACACCAATAATAACAGAGCAGTCCTGTACATTTTATGGTGAGAGGTTCAATGTAATGCATGTACATGGACCGGTATTGAAAACCAGGAATAGACTTCTAGTTATTTAGCTAGCTAAGACTCAATCAACCCAGCAGGTAGTCTAGTGGTTAAGAGCGTTGGGCCAGTAACTGAAATGTTGCTGTTTCGAATCCCCAAGCCAACTAGGTGAAACATCTGCTGATGTGCCCTTGAGCAAGGTACTTAACTCTAATTGCTCTGGATAAAAGCATCTGCAAAAATAAAACAAACTAAACTTGATTTCTGCATTTTCTTCTTCTACCTCGCCAAAAGTCACATTTTCTAGTGCTACCTTCCCAAAAATGGCACCCATAGTGATGTTCACGACATAATAGCTTTGGCTCAACAGGAACCTAGGGCTTGACACAGCAGTGCACCTGTTCAAATGCTTTTAGCGTGGAAGGGAGGAGGGGGCCCACTGGTCCTCAGAACGCATCACCAGCGTGGGCCTCTCTTCTCTCCTCTCCTGCCCGCTCCACTCAACTCCTCCCCAGCACTGCGTGCCTCCCCTCCCACTGAAACAAGACGGCCGTGACTCAGTCCACCAGGCAGGTGGGCAGGGTGTGCAGCAGGTTGGGCTACAGCCTCTACATGCCAGCCAGCTGTTCTAAACAACAGACCTGAGTTCAAATACTGTGTGTAGTAACTGTTTTCTTTTGCTGTGCTTTGATCGGGAAGCCTGGCACAATAAAACCAACGGAATAGTCCCAAAAGTGCAACCCACGCCTGTATCTGGCACTTCAAGCCAGGCTTAGTCAAACCTTGGAAAGTATTTGAAAGAAAAGCAGTGCTACTTAAACCTGGGTCTGCCATCCTCTTCATCTCCCTACCTGTGGCAGTCTGACCAGAACAGGATGCTAATGATCTTATGAATGATTATTAAATACTTTAAAAGTTGTAAATGTGGGAGTAATGATTAATAACTGATTAATTTACTAATCCATTATAAATTATTTATTACGTGGAGTTATTATATATTTTTACCTACCAATTGACTTTTTCCAATGTCATTTAACCGTGTTCTGGGACTGGTCTGTACTTCTACAACTCTGAGGGGGTTAGCCATATTCTGGGGCTGGTCTGTAGTTCCACAACTCTGAGGGGGTTAACCGTGTTCTGGGGCTGTTCTGTTGATCTGTGGGGAGCAAAAGTGATCAAGAGTGATATACCACTTATGAAGTACCAAGGTCCAGTTGTGTAAAGTAACAAAGTAGAAATACTTTGTTATTGTACTTAAGTAGTTTTTTTGGGTATCTGTACTTTACTTTACCATTTATATTTCTGTCGACTTTTAGTTTTACTTCACTACATAAAAAATACAAATAAAGTATACTTTTACTCTGATACATTTCCCCTGACACATTCGTTATTCCCTACAAAATCAAATCATTCTGAAGCTGGAAGAAAAAAAACAAATAATGTTGGAAAAAAGATGCAAGCAACATCGGCTATTCGGCACACTCATGGGAATTTGTTTTGCAATGTAGCAGGTGACGACATGCAGAGTTGATCCAATCCTCATCAGTTTGGGCAAATCCAAGGGTCCTAACCACCGGGCAAACCCCAACCAACGGGAGCCTGTCACTTGCAAAAGATTGTGAGAACAACAACAGACAACGGCTCTAACTTCTTCAAAGCTTTCCAAGTGTTTGGAGAAGATGAAAACAACGAGGCAGTGGAAGCAGTGGGTGGTGAAGCAGGTCAGCCAATGAGGCAGTGGAAGCAGTGGGTGGTGAAACAGCTCAGCCAACGAGGCAGTGGAAGCAGTGGGTGGTGAAGCAGCTCAGCCAGGACAGGAAGATGGTGAAGAGGAACAAGAGGAGAGTGAAGTAGTGGAGTTTGATGATGTGGCAACAATCCTGAATGAAGATGATGGTTTTGAGTACCAGCTGCCGAAGCACCAGCGCTGTGCTAGTAACCTACTCAACTTAGTATCTACAGTCGATGCCCTGAAAGCAACATCCAGTGAGGCTTACAAAAAAAGTGTCCCGTTGAACATTTGGCAAGTGCCAAGCACTTCGGAACAAATGCGGAAGATCCACACTTGCAGCCGAAACGGTTGAAGATGCTTTCGACCTCCAGCTGCTGCGCCCGAATGCTACAAGGTGGAACTTCTGGTTCATGGCTGTAGAATGACTCCTGAGGATCGTCAAAGACAAAGGAGAGGCGGCCATCAGTTCTCTGCACAGACTTTGAGGTTCCAAGGTAAGTAAGGATTATGTATTATTTTGTCATAATTCAAGGTCTTGAATGTTTTATAAATCTGTTGCAGTGTTTCCTGACCCTTTGCTTGGGGACTAATAACTGTTTCACATGTTGTAGCCATACACTATCATTGATCCATTTAGTCAACTGCTCATCCAGCCATTGATTACTGTAGTTAAATCAGGTGAAATGCTTAGTGGTCCCCTTTGTATAAGGTTAAGAAACAGTATAATCTTTAATTTATTTAAATGTTTTCATAGGTTAAATCCAGCTGAACTCGCCTTCCTCACAGAGTATGCTGCCACCATGAGCCCAGTCGCAAAGGCCATCAACATCCTGCATGCTGAAACCAATGTCCAGATGGGGTGGCTACTTCCAACTATCAACCTGCTGATCACAAAACTTGACCGAATCAAGTTGTCCCTGAAGTACTGTAAGCCTCTGGTGGATGCGCTACAACTGGGACTGAAGAAGTGCTTCCACCACATGTTTCACGACCCTGAGCTGATCGCAGCTGCAATCCTTCTCCCCAAGTTCAAAACAACGTGGACAAAGGATGACGCCACCATCAGAATGGGTAAGATAATGTGGTTAATTAACAGTATTTTATTATTCATAAACATCTGTGTATAGTGTACATTTTGACACTTCATAGATTTGAGAACCAACCATTTAAACTACAATCCTGACTGTGGTTCAGTCCAACGGGTAGCCTACTTAGCCCTGTTGCTTGGTGATGGCACTAGTTCATCAGATGAGGAGGACTTCTTCTCTGCCATCAAGACGTCTTAAGCACAAGAAAGCTCCAAACAGCTGGACGGATACCAGGCCTGTTCAGCTGATCATATATATATATATATATATATATATATATATATGGAGTTGCTCAAGTCCTTCCCGGCAGTCTGTAAGCTGTCTCTGAGGCTAAACACACCCTTACCTGCATCAGCTGCATGTGAAAGGCTCTTCAGCATTGCAGTACTTGTTTTCAGCCCCAGGAGAGCAAGGCTGGATTCCAGAAACTTTGAAAACCAGCTTTTACTGAAGATGAACAGTAAATTCTTCAACTTCAAGTAATGACAGCTTAACGCTAGCAAGCCCAAGGACACGGATGCCTTATGCGTTTTGTTAATTTATGTTTAACATTCACAAGTTATAGATGTCCTTGTTACAAAGGCATGACCTGACACACTGCTTTCTAATACTGTTCTATCAGTGGTGATATTCATACAGTGAGGTTGTGTGCAGTTCTTTTGATAAGCTCATCAACATTTATTTTATTTTATGTATATGGTTCTATTGTAGGATGTTTTTTCTAAAGCAAAGTGACTGTGATTGTAAGTGTTTACGTTTACTGACTATATTCCTTAATTATTAAGGCATAATTCTATGTTGTCTGTAAGATATGTATTTTGAAGTGTTGCCCATTTGAGAATCCACATTCTTTTTTTTATTTAAGCTCTTCTTGTATCCGTAAGACTGTTACCTTTCAGAAAAGCTCAAACCAAATAAAAGGTCTGGCTGTTTTGCTTTTTGGATTTACGGCTCTTACGTTTCATACTTTTAATTTTGATACTTAAGTACATTTACCTTACAGCTATTTAATATCAGCTACTTTAAGACTTTTACTCAAGTAGTATTCTAATGGGTGGCTTTCACTTTTACTTGAGTCATTTTCCAGTAAGGTATCTTTAATTTTACTCAAGTATGGCTTTTGGGTACTTTTTCCACCACTGCTTAATATAAGGAATTTGATGTATAACATTTACTTTTACTTTTTACTTTTACTCAAGTATGATGATTGAGTACTTTTTCCACCACTGCCAAGGTCACATTTCCTGTTGGTGTTTTAATGTCTAAACTGAAGTATTTTGCCTCCCTCTGGGGGAGAGCTACACTGAGAAGATCAGAATGACATGTTTTGTGTCTCTGTTCTGTCCCCTCCTCTCCCTGTGTTGCTTTTCTGTCCTGTCCTCTCCCTGTGTCTCTGTTCTGTCCCATCCTCCCTGTCTCTGTTCTGTCCCCTCCTCTCCCTGTGTCGCTGTTCTGTCCTGTCCTCTCCCTGTGTCACTGTTCTGTCCCCTCCTCTCCCTATGTCGCTGTTCTGTCCTGTACTCTCTCTGTGTCACTGTTCTGTCTCCTCCTCTCCCTATGTCGCTGTTCTGTCCTGTCCTCTCCCTGTGTCACTGTTCTGTCCCCCCCTCTCCCTGTGTCGCTGTTCTGTCCTGTCCTCTCCCTGTGTCGCTGTTCTGTCCTGTCCTCTCCCTGTGTCACTGTTCTGTCCCCTCCTCTCCCTGTGTCGCTGTTCTGTCCTGTCCTCTCCCTGTGTCACTGTTCTGTCCCCTCCTCTCCCTGTGTCGCTGTTCTGTCCTGTCCTCTCCCTGTGTCACTGTTCTGTCCTCTCCCTGTGTCTCTGTTCTGTCCCCTCCTCTCTGTGTCGCTGTTCTGTCCTGTCCTCTCCCTGTGTCGCTGTTCTGTCCTGTCCTCTCCCTATGTCGCTGTTCTGTCCCCTCCTCTCCCTGTGTCGCTGTTCTGTCCCCTCCTCTCCTTGTGTCGCTGTTCTGTCCTGTCCTCTCCCTGTGTCACTGTTCTGTCCCCTCCTCTCCCTGTGTCGCTGTTCTGTCCTGTCCTCTCCCTGTGTCACTGTTCTGTCCTCTCCCTGTGTCTCTGTTCTGTCCCCTCCTCTCTGTGTCGCTGTTCTGTCCTGTCCTCTCCCTGTGTCACTGTTCTGTCCCCTCCTCTCCCTATGTCGCTGTTCTGTCCCCTCCTCTCCCTGTGTCGCTGTTCTGTCCTGTCCTCTCCCTGTGTCGCTGTTCTGTCCTGTCCTCTCCCTGTGTCACTGTTCTGTCCCCTGTGTGTACGTGTGATAAGAGACAGGGAGAGATATTACCGCTACATGTCCTTCTCCCCAGAAGTTCTAACATGTGAGCCCAGATTGTCTGTAGCTGCTCAGGCATGTTGGCTAGCAGTCTGCTGAGCGCTAGCTGGTTAAGGTCACGCTATATGCCCTTTTCTAAGACCGCCTGATTGGTAGTGACAAGCTACCTCCCACATGATGCCTTTTTCGGCGCTATCAAAATAGAGGCTCATTTAATTATATCAGCATCAAAAAATTACCCCTTTACCAGTGACAAGGTTAGCCACTCAGTCTTGAGGTGTAATGTTTCATTCAATGTCACATGCATAAATGATTCATACGTTTGCTAGCAAACAGATGGCAGTTATTGCATATGAAAAAAATTATTATCTTATTTATTTGATGCCATCTAGCATGCCTAAATGACACATACTCACTGGTAGTATAACTAAGTATGTGGTTTGTAATCTAAAAGCTATGTGTTCTCATTTGTTGGCTCATTTCTGGCTTGCCTTTAACTTGTTTGATCGCAATACATAGAATTATCACTTAGATTTCAAAACCCAGGTGTTAGCACAACAATTTGTTTTGAGGACCTTCGACAAAGATGAAAATCCCCTCACATTTGTGGATTACAGACCAGCCCCAGAACACGGTTCAAAAGCTAATAGGAGGGAACGTCATACCATTACAATATGTTCAGTATAGCTTCACTTACTGTACCTCAACTCTCTGAGGGGGATTTTGGTTATAGGTGATACTGTCAGCAGGTTGACTCTACAAGTGTCCAAATTTGTATTGAAACATGTATCATTTAAACTGGACAGTAGTCTCATTCCTTGATAAGAACTGGGTCATATCATGTTTCATTGCCTCCTTTTTTTTTACATGACATAAGTGTTTGGGGTGAACAAAAACATCTTACCACGAAAACAATGTGAAAAAAGATTGTTATTTCTCTTTTATTGTAAGCACAAACTTGTCTTCTCTAGTGGACATTAGGATATATATATATATATATATATATATATATATATATATATATATATATATATATAAACATTACATTACAGTCAATGGGTACAGTAGGTGAAAAACATAGCTGCGGCATCTGGGTGTCCACTACAGAGGACATGTCTTGATAAGCTCTTATTTATCTCTTATTTCATTTGAAAATTACTATTCCTGAGATATTCACTTACTATAAATAATTTGAATATCAAACTCACAAAAATTATTATTAATAATTACAAACTCTTCTTTTCAAAAGTTTGATGCCAGAATTTTTGTTAAGAGCCAGGAAGATAAAGTTGTCAAGGTCACACCCACACACGTGATATATTTTAACCCCCTAGAGATGATTGACGCACCGGTGCATCAATCTACGTTACATAATAAAAAAATCCCCATCAAAATCCGTCCTTTTAAACTAGAGATATCTGTCTTTTTGCATTGGATGCATCTCAATCCACCACATCCGCCAGTGTCGCACTTCCGCATCTGCGGTGAAAGGTGGCAGAGCTAGAGCGGTGTTTGTCAGACCTTGAGACATCCCGAAAAGGTATGTAGCGTCCGAACGGTTCGATCTACAAACTATTATGACCACTCTATGGAAAGGGGAGACTCTCACGACGGTGTTCTCCGTTTTGCTGTATAGAGAACCAGGAGACTCGTCTGAAGTCGGTACCGTCGATGTGCTAACGTCTGTTTGGTAGCGTCCGAACCGTTTGGACTACAAACTAATGGGACACCACTGTGGAAAGGGGAGATTCTCACCAACACGATGGTTTTCTACAACCCCCACACGTGTCACGGGACTCGTCTGAAGGAAACCGGTACCGGTTTAAAAAAATTATTGGAAGTATGAAGGTCAGTTTGTGCCTACCCAGTCCCCCCCACCCACCAAACGGGCAAACATTTTTAGTGTCCCCGCTCTTGACTGCGGCAAGAAACATTTATGTTTATTTAGCCATAGGGCGTAGAGCAAATGTTACAGTTTTAAAGCAAATTTTCTGTAGATGTACACATTTTGCCACAGGACAGATAGATAATGTAGCAATTTCATAACAAATTTCATTCAATTCTACACATTTTGCCTGTAATGAATACTCAGGGAGAAAAAGGTGTAGATTCATGCGCAGAGCGCAGTAGGTGTTTATTACGCCTTCGCAGAAGGCAGGAATCGTGGTCACAGGCAGGCAATGGTCATACACAGGTAGGCAAACAGGCAGGTGAAACAAAACTAGGACTGAAACTGGTTCTCACAAACGAGCTAGGAAAAGGCTTAGTAGAGTCAAAACGAACAATACCTCACAAGGCACAAACAGAATGACCTGAACTAAATAAGGAGCTGATGAGACCAGGTGAGTAACTAACACAGGTGAAATCAATGAACAAAAATTAAAGACAGGGCTATGTTCAAGAACACAAAGAAACAGGGCTACGTACAAGATCACGAGGTGAACTAAGAAAACAACTACAGAACCTTACAGTGGCTTGCAAAAGTATTCAGCCCCCCTTGGCATTTTTCCTATTTTGTTGCCTTACAACCTGGAATTAAAATGGATTTGGGGGGGGGTTGTATCTGTCACACCCTGGCTCTGGGGACTCTATATGTTGAGCCAGGGTGTGTAGATTCTATGTGTTTATGTTCTGTGTGGGAGTTCTAGTTGTTGATTTTCTATGTTGGCCAGAGTGGCTCCCAATCAGAGGCAACGAGTGTCAGCTGTTGCTGGTTGTCTCTGATTGGGAGCCATATTTAAACAGTCTGTTTCCCTTAGTGTTTGTGGGATCTTGTTTCCATTTGGTTTGTTTCTGTGTTAACCGTAGGACTGCACGTTTCGTTTATTGTTTTGTTGTTATATTATCACTTAAGATAATAAAGTTAAGTATGTTCGCAACCAACGCTGCGCATTGGTCTACTCTCTACGACGAGCGTGACAGTATCATTTGATTTACACAACATGACTACCACTTTGAAGATGCAAAATATTTTTTATTGTGAAACAAACAAGAAATAAGAAAAAAAGAAAAGAAAACTTGAGCTTGCATAACTATTCACCCCCCCCCCCCCCCCCCCAAAGTAAATACTTTGTAGAGCCACCTTTTGCAGCAATTACAGCTGCAAGTCTCTTGGGGTATGTCTCTATAACCTTGGCACATCTAGCCACTGGGATTTTTGCCCATTCTTCAAGGCAAAACTGCTCCAGCTCCTTCAAGTTGGATGGGTTCCGCTGTTGTACAGCAATCTTTAAGTCATACCACTGATTCTCAATTGGATTGAGGTCTGGGCTTTGACTATAACATTCCAAGACATTTAAATGTTTCCCCTTGAACCACTCGAGTGTTGCTTTAGCAGTATGCTTAGGGTCATTGTCCTGCTGGAAGGTGAACCTCTGTCCCAGTCTCAAATCTCTGGAAGACTGAAATAGGTTTCCCTCAAGAATTTCCCTGTATTTAGCGCCATTTATCATTCCTTCAATTCTGACCAGTTTCCCAGTCCCTGCCGATGAAAAACATCCCCACAGCATGATGCTGCCACCACCATGCTTCACTGTGGGGATGGTGTTCTCTGGGTGATGAGAGGTGTTGGGTTTGCGCCAGACATAGCATTTTCATTGATGGCCAAAAAGTTCAATTTTAGTCTCATCTGACCAGAGTACCATCTTCCATATGTTTGGGGAGTCTCCCACATTCCTTTTGGCGAACACCAAACGTATTTGCTTATTTTTTTCTTTACGCAATGGCTTTTTTCTGGCCACTCATTCGTAAAGCCCAGCTCTGTGGAGTGTACGGCTTAAAGTGGCCCCAAGGACAGATACTCCAATCTCCACTGTGGAGCTTTGCAGCTCCTTCAGGGTTATCTTTGTTGCCTCTCTGATTAATGCCCTCCTTGCCTGGTCCGGGAAGAAATCATTTAAGCTGTTTTTGTATTGATTTTATATTGACATTGCTAGCTACTTAAAATCTTGCTTGTTTGTAGGTGACCAAATACTTATTTTCCACCATAATTTGCAAATAAATTCAATAAAAATCCTACAATGTGATTTTCTGGATTTTCTTTTCTCATTTTGTCTGTCATAGTTGATGTGTACCTATGATGAAAATTACAGGCCTCTCTCATCTTTTTAAGTGGGAGAACTTGCACAATTGGTGGCTGACTAAATACTTGTTTTCCCACTGTATTTACCTCAGCCTGCCTAGTCAGCTAGCTAGCTAGCCAGACAGTTAAATTTAGCTAACGTAATCTAGCTAGCTAACTGTTATTGTAGCTGCTTTCTGTTTGTATGTGGCTTGCACTTTAATGGCATCCCTCGAGGAGATATTATTTTATTTTTCCAACCAGGCGAAGTACTGTTAAGGCACCATTGATCTTGACAAGAGGCGCAACATTCGTAGGGGGGCAGAGAAAAATCCACAATTCAGGTTAACGCTAAGCAGTTCATTTCTATTACTGTTAATGTTAGATAACTGGAAGGATTTATGTACAACCATTTAACAACCATTTTCCAACTATCTAATGTTAGTTGGTCATCTACATGCTAGCAATACATTTAGTGAAATGTCTGTCACATTGAGATATCTAGCTACAGTGAGGGGAACATTTTTTTTGATCCCCTGCTGATTTTGTACGTTTGCCCACTGACAAAGACATGATTTGTCTATAATTTTAAAGGTAGGTTTATTTTAACAGTGAGAGACAGAATAACAACAAAAAAATACAGAAAAATACATGTCAGAAATGTTATAAATTGATTTGCATTTTAATGAGGGAAATAAGTATTTGACCCCTCTGCAAAACATGACTTAGTACTTGGTGGCAAGACCCTTGTTGGCAATCACAGAGGTCAGACATTTCTTGTAGTTGGCCACCAGGTTTGCACACATCTCAGAAGGGATTTTGACCCACTCCTCTTTGCAGATCTTCTCCAAGTCATTAAGGTTTCGAGGCTGACGTTTGGCAACTCAAACCTTCAGCTCCCTGCACAAATTTTCTATGGGATTATTCTAGTCCTCCTCTGTTCCTCTGTGATGTAGAGGCTAACCCAGGCCCTGCAGCCCCCAGTATCACTCCTACTCCCCAGGAGCTATCATTTGTTGACTCCTGTAACCGTAAAAGTCTTGGTTTTCTGCACATAAATATCAGAAGCCTCCTTCCTAAGTTTGAGTTATTCACTGCGTTAGCACACTCCGCCAACCCTGATGTTCTAGCAGTGTCTGAATCCTGGCTTAGGAAGGCCACCAAAAATTCAGAAATTTCCATCCCCAACTATAACATTTTCCGTCTAGATAGAACTGCCAAAGGGGGTGGAGTTACAATCTACTGTAGAGATAGCCTGCAGAGCTCTATCATACTATCCAGGTCTGTGCCCAAACAGTTTGAGCTTCTACTTCTAAAAATCCACCTTTCCAGAAATAAATCTCTCACTGTTGCCGCTTGCTACAGACCCCCCTCAGCCCCCAGCTGTGCCCTGGACACCATATGTGAATTGATTGCCCCCCATCTATCCTCAGAGTTCGTACTGCTTGGTGACCTAAATTGGGATATGCTTAACACCCCGGCCATCCTACAATCTAAACTAGATGCCCTCAATCTCACACAAATTATCAACGAACCTACCAGGTACAACCCTAAATCCGTAAACATGGGTACCCTCATAGATATCATCCTGACTAACTTACCCTCTAAATACACCTCCGCTGTCTTCAACCAGGATCTCAGCGATCACTGCCTTATTGCCTGCGTCCGTAACGGGTCCGCGGTCAATCGACCACCCCTCATCACTGTCAAACGCTCCCAAAAACACTTCAGCGAGCAGGCCTTCCTAATTGACCTGGCCCAGGTATCCTGGATGGATATAGATCTCATTCCGTCAGTAGAGGATGCTTGGTTGTTCTTTAAAAGTAATTTCCTCTCAATCTTAAATAAACATGCTCCATTCAAAAAATACAGAACTAAGAACAGATATAGCCCCTGGTTCTCCTCAGACTTGACTGCCCTTGACCAGCACAAAAACATCCTGTGGCGTATTGCATTAGCATCAAATAGCCCCCGCGATATGCAACTTTTCAGGGAAGTTAGGAACCAATATACACAAGCAGTTAGGAAAGCAAAGGCTAACTTTTTCAAACAGAAATTTGCATCCTGTAGCATTAACTCCAAAAAGTTTTGGGACACTGTAAAGTCCATGGAAAATAAGAGCACTTCCTCCCAGCTGCCCACTGCACTGAGGCTAGGAAACACTATCACCACTGATAAATCTACAATAATCGAGAATTTCAACAAGCATTTTGCTACGGCTGGCCATGCTTTCCACCTGGCTACCACTACCCTGGCCACCAGCTCTGCACCCTCCGCTGCAACTTGCCCATGCCCCCCCCGCTTCTCCTTCACACAAATCCAGACAGCTGATGTTCTGAAAGAGCTGCAAAATCTGGACCCCTACAAATCAAATCAAATCAAATCAAATCAAATCAAATTTTATTGGTCACATGCGCCGAATACAACAGGTGCAGACATTACAGTGAAATGCTTACTTACAGCCCTTAACCAACAGTGCATTTATTTTAAACAAAAAAAGTAAGAATAAAACAACAACAAAAAAGTGTTGAGAAAAAAAGAGCAGAAGTAAAATAAAGTGACAGTAGGGAGGCTATATATACAGTAAAATAAAGTGACAGTAGGGAGGCTATATATACAGGGGGGTACCGTTGCATAGTCAATGTGCGGGGGCACAGGCTAGTTGAGGTAGTTGAGGTAATATGTACATGTGGGTAGAGTTAAAGTGACTATGCATAAATACTTAACAGAGTAGCAGCAGCGTAAAAAGGATGGGGTGGGGGGGCAGTGCAAATAGTCCGGGTAGCCATGATTAGCTGTTCAGGAGTCTTATGGCTTGGGGGTAGAAGCTGTTGAGAAGTCTTTTGGACCTAGACTTGGCACTCCGGTACCGCTTGCCGTGCGGTAGCAGAGAGAACAGTCTATGACTAGGGTGGCTGGAGTCTTTGACAATTTTGAGGGCCTTCCTCTGACACCGCCTGGTATAGAGGTCCTGGATGGCAGGGAGCTTTGCCCCAGTGATGTACTGGGCCGTACGCACTACCCTCTGTAGTGCCTTGCGGTCAGAGGCCAAGCAGTTGCCATACCAGGCGGTGATGCAACCAGTCAGGATGCTCTCGATGGTGCAGCTGTAGAATTTTTTGAGGATTTGAGGACCCATGCCAAATCTTTTTAGTCTCCTGAGGGGGAATAGGCTTTGTCGTGCCCTCTTCATGACTGTCTTGGTGTGTTTGGACCATGATAGTTCGTTGGTGATGTGGACACCAAGGAACTTGAAGCTCTCAACCTGTTCCACTACAGCCCCGTCGATGAGAATGGGGGCGTGCTCAGTCCTCTTTTTTTTCCTGTAGTCCACAATCATCTCCTTTGTCTTGGTCACGTTGAGGGAGAGGTTGTTGTCCTGGCACCACACGGCCAGATCTCTGACCTCCTCCCTATAGGCTGTCTCATCGTTGTCGGTGATCAGGCCTACCACTGTTGTGTCGTCGGCAAACTTAATGATGGTGTTGGAGTCGTGCCTGGCCATGCAGTCATGGGTGAACAGAGAGTACAGGAGGGGACTGAGCACGCACCCCTGAGGGGCCCCCGTGTTGAGGATCAGTGTGGCAGATGTGTTGTTACCTACCCTTACCACCTGGGGGCGGCCCGTCAGGAAGTCCAGGATCCAGTTGCAGAGGGAGGTGTTTAGTCCCAGGATCCTTAGCTTAGTGATGAGCTTAGAGGGCACTATGGTGTTGAATGCTGAGCTGTAGTCAATGAATAGCATTCTCACGTAGGTGTTCCTCTTGTCCAGGTGGGAAAGGGCAGTGTGGAGTGCGATAGAGATTGCATCATCTGTGGATCTGTTGGGGCGGTATGCAAATTGGAGTGGGTCTAGGGTTTCTGGGATTATGCTGTTGATGTGAGCCATGACCAGTCTTTCAAAGCACTTCATGGCTACAGACGTCAGTGCTACGGGTCGGTAGTCATTTAGGCAGGTTATCTTAGAGTTCTTGGGCACGGGGACTATGGTGGTCTGCTTGAAACATGTTGGTATTACAGACTCAGTCAGGGACATGTTGAAAATGTCAGTGAAGACACTTGCCAGTTGGTCAGCACATGCTCGGAGTACACGTCCTGGTAATCCGTCTGGCCCTGCGGCCTTGTGAATGTTGACCTGCTTAAAAGTCTTACTCACATCGGCTACGGAGAGCGTGATCACATAGTCGTCCGGAACAGCTGGTGCTCTCATGCATGCTTCAGTGTTGCTTGCCTCGAAGCGAGCATAGAAGTGGTTTAGCTCGTCTGGTAGGCTTGTGTCACTGGGCAGCTCGCGGCTGTGCTTCCCTTTGTAGTCTGTAATAGTTTTCAAGCCCTGCCACATCCGACGAGCGTCAGAGCCAGTGTAGTATGATTCAATCTTAGACCTGTATTGACTCTTTGCCTGTTTGATGGTTCGTCGGAGGTCATAGCGGGATTTCTTATAAGCGTCCGGGTTAGAGTCCCGTTCCTTGAAAGCGGCAGCTCTACCCTTTAGCTCAGTGCGGATGTTTTCTGTAATCCATGGCTTCTGGTTGGGGTATGTACGTACGGTCACTGTGGGGACGACATCATCGATGCACTTATTGATGAAGCCAGTGACTGATGTGGTGTACTCCTCAATGCTGTCTGAAGAATCCCGGAACATGTTCCAGTCTGTGCTAGCAAAACAGTCCTGTAGCTTAGCATCTGCGTCATCTGACCACTTTTTTATTAACCGAATCACTGGTGCTTCCTGCTTCAGTTTTTGCTTATAAGCAGGAATCAGGAGGATAGAGTTATGGTCAGATTTGCCAAATGGAGGGCGAGGGAGAGCTTTGTATGCGTCTCTGTGTGTGGAGTAAAGGTGGTCTAGAGTTTTTCCCCCTCTGGTTGCACATTTAACATGCTGGTAGAAATTAGGTAGAACGGATTTAAGTTTCCCTGCATTAAAGTCCCCGGCTACTAGGAGCGCTGCATCTGGATGAGCGTTTTCCTGTTGATTAATGGCCTTGTACAACTCATTCAGTGCAATCTTAATGCCAGCATTGGTTTGTGGTGGTAAATAGACAGCTATGAAAAATATAGATGAAAACTCTCTTGGTAAATAGTGTGGTCTACAGCTTATCATAAGATACTCTACCTCAGGCGAGCAAAACCTCGAGACTTCCTTAGTATTTGATTTTGTGCACCAGCTGTTGTTTACAAATATACACAGACCGCCGCCCCTTGTCTTACCAGAGTCAGACGTTCTGTCCTGCCGATGTAGCGTATAGCCTGCTAGCTGAATGTTGTCATTGTTGTCGTTCAGCCACGACTCCGTGAAACATAAGATATTACAGTTTTTAATGTCCCGTTGGTAGGATAACCGTAATCTTAAATCGTCAATTTTATTCTCAAAAGATTGAACGTTGGCTAATAGGATTGATGGGAGAGGCAGTTTACTCGCTCGCCGTCGGATCCTTACAAGGCACCCGGATCTGCGTCCACGATATCTCCGTCTCTTCCTCACGCGAATGACGGGGATCTGGGCCTTGTTGGGTGTCTGTAGAATATCCTTCGCGAACGCCTCGTTGAAGAAAAAGTCTTCGTCCAATGCGAGGTGAGTAATCGCTGTCCTGATATCCAGAAGCTCTCTTTGGTTATAAGAGACGATGGCAGAAACATTATGTACAAAATAAATTACAAATAACGCGGAAAAACACACATAATAGTACAATTGGTTAGAGGGCTGTAAAACGGCAGCCATCTTCTTCCGGCGCTGTTGTCTTGTCATCTGGGCTAGACAATCTGGACCCTTTCTTTCTAAAACTAGCCGCCGAAATTGTCGCAACCCCTATTACTAGCCTGTTCAACCTCTCTTTCGTAACGTCTGAGATCCCCAGAGATTGGAAAGCTGCCGCGGTCATCCCCCTCTTCAAAGGGGGTGACACTCTAGATCCAAACTGTTACAGACCCATATCCATCCTGCCCTGCCTTTCAAAAGTTTTTGAAAGCCAAGTCAACAAACAGATCACCGACCATTTCGAAACCCACCGTACCTTCTCCGCTATGCAATCCGGTTTCCGAGCTGGTCATGGGTGCACTTCAGCCACGCTCAAGGTCCTAAACGATATTATAACCGCGACCGATAATAGACAGTACTGTGCAGCCGTTTTCATTGACCTGGCCAAGGCTTTCGACTCTGTCAACCACCGCATTCTTATTGGCAGACTAAATAGCCTTGGTTTCTCAAATGACTGCCTTGCCTGGTTCACCAACTACTTCTCAGATAGAGTTCAATGTGTCAAATCGGAGGGCCTGTTGTCTGGACCTATGGCAGTCTCTATGGGGGTGCCACAGGGTTCAATTCTTGGGCCGACTCTTTTCTCTGTGTATATCAATGACGTCGCTCTTGCTGCTGGTGACTCTCAGATCCACCTCTACGCAGACGACACCATTTTGTATACATCTGGCCCTTCATTGGACACTGTGTTAACAAACCTCCAAACGAGCTTCAATGCCATACAACACTCCTTCAGTAGCCTCCAACTGCTCTTAAACACTAGTAAAACTAAATGCATGCTCTTCAACTGAACGCTGCTTGCACCCGCCCACCCGACTAGAATCACTACTCTCGACGGGTCTGACCTAGAGTATGTGGACAACTACAAATATCTAGGTGTCTGGTTAGACTGTAAACTCTCCTTCCAGACTCACATTAAGAATCTCCAATCCAAAGTTAAATCTAGAATCGGTTTCCTATTTCGCAACAAAGCCTCCTTCACTCATGCTGCCAAACATGCCCTCGTAAAACTGACTATCCTACCGATCCTTGACTTCGGCGATGTCATTTACAAAATAGCCTCCAACACTCTACACAGCAAATTGGATGTAGTCTATCACAGTGCCATCCGTTTTGTCTCCAAAGCCCCATATAATACCCACCACTGTGACCTGTACGCTCTTGTTGGCTGGTCCTCACTACATATTCGTCGCCAAACCCACTGGCTCCAGGCCATCTATAAATCACTGCTAGGCAAATCCCCGCCTTATCTTAGCTCATTGGTCACCATAGCAACACCCACCCGTAGTCTGCGCTCCAGCAGGTATATCTCACTGGTCATCCCCAAAGCCAACACCTCCTTTGGCCGCAATTCCTTCCAGTTCTCTGCTGCCAATGACTGGAACAAATTGCAAAAATCTCTGAAGCTGGAGACACTTATCTCCCTCACTAACTTTAAGCATCAGTTGTCAGAGCACCTTACCGATCACTGCACCTGTACACAGCCCATCTGAAATTAGCCCGCCCAACTACCTCATCCCTATATTGTTATTTATTTTGCTCATTTGTACCCCAGTATCTCTATTTGCACATCATCTCTTGCACATCTATCATTCCAGTGTTAATACTAATTGTAATAATTTTGCACTATAGCCTATTTATTGCCTTACCTCCATAACTTGCTACATTTGCACACACTGTATATATATGTATTTCTGTTGTATTTTTGACTTTGTTTTGTTTTACCCCATATGTAACTCTGTGTTGTTGTTTTTATCGCACTGCTTTGCTTTATCTTGGCCAGGTCGCAGTTGTAAATGAGAACTTGTTCTCAACTGGTTTACCTGGTTAAATAAAGGTGAAATAAAAAAATAAAAAATAAAAAGGTCTGGAGACTGGCTAGGCCACTCCAGGACCTTAATGTGCTTCTTCTTGAGCCACTCCTTTGTTGCCTTGGCCGTGTGTTTTGGGTCATTGTCATGCTGGAATACCCATCCACGACCCATTTTCAATGCCCTGGCTGAGGGAAGAAGGGTCTCACCCAAGATTTGACAGTACATGGCCCCGTCCATCGTCCCTTTGATGCAGTGAAGTTGTCATGTCCCCTTAGCAGAAAAACACCCCCAAAGCATAATGTTTCCACCTCCATGTTTGACGGTGAGGATGGTGTTCTTGGGGTCATAGGCAGCATTCCTCCTCCTCCAAACACGGCGAGTTGAGTTGATGCCAAAGAGCTCGATTTTGGTCTCATCTGACCACAACACTTTCACCCAGTTCTCCTCTGAATCATTCAGATGTTCATTGGCAAACTTCAGACGGCCCTGTCTATGTGCTTTCTTGAGCAGGGGGACCTTGCGGGTGCTGCAGGATTTCAGTCCTTCACGGCGTAGTGTGTTACCAATTGTTTTCTTGGTGACTATGGTCCCAGCTGCCTTGAGATCATTGACAAGATCCTCCCGTGTAGTTCTGGGCTGATTCCTCACTGTTCTCATGATCATTGCAACTCCACGAGGTGAGATCTTGCTTGGAGCCCCAGGCCGAGGGAGATTGACAGTTATTTTGTGTTTCTTCCATTTGCGAATAATCGCACCAACTGTTGTCACCTTCTCACCAAGCTGCTTGGCGATGGTCTTGTAGCCCATTCCAGCCTTGTGTAGGTCTACAATCTTGTCCCTGACATCCTTGGAGAGTTCTTTGGTCTTGGTCATGGTGGAGAGTTTGGAATCTGATTGATTGATTGCTTCTGTGGACAGGTGTCTTTTATACAGGTAACAAGCTGCAATTAGGAGCACTCCCTTTAAGAGTGTGCTCCTAATCTCAGGTCGTTACCTGTATAAAAGTCACCTGGGAGCCAGAAATCTTTCTGATTGAGAGGGGGTCAAATACTTATTTCCTTCATTAAAATATAAATCAATTTATAACATTTTTGACATGTGTTTTTCTTGATTTTTGTTGTTGTTGTTCTCTCTCACTGTTCAAATAAACCTACCATTAACATTATAGACTGATAATGAATTTGTCAGTGGGCAAACGTACAAAATCAGCAGGGGATCAAATACTTTTTTCCCTCACTGTATACGTTAACCCTGATCAAATTGATAGGTGTAAGTAATTATGGTAACTCCAACTGCTTTTAACTAGGTGTCTTCGCTAGACAGAGAGAGACCCATACAGAAAGAGAGAGAGGAAGAAAGTGAGAAAGAAAGTGACAGAGGGAGAGAGGTGGGAAGAGAGTGAAAGACAGAGAGAGATGGAGAGCAAGAGAAACAGAAAGGGAAAGACAGCAGTGCAAATTTACTTAGACTTTAGAATTTCAACAACTCTTCTCTTCCAACTTCTTAGGCAATCACATGTACCTAGGGGGGGAGGATAGCCAGTCACACAGGAGGGTGATTTTCACTAAGGAGGAGAAGGAGGCCGTGCTGACAGAGATGCATGCTGGACATTTCAGAGTGAAGCGCATGATTGCCAAAATCAACCTACGCTTCTTCTGGTGTGGGATTGTCAAGGTTGTGGACAGAAGTGAAATAACCTTTTGTTTATCAATCACATGCTATTATATCTGAAATTATTATGATTTCGATGAATGTCATATCAGAGCGCACACAGCATTTCAATTTGTAATTTTGTGCTAATATGGTCAGTACCTGTCTAGCCTGCCAGAAGTTTGAGAGGGTGAAGACTGTGGCGCCGGAGTTGAAGCCCATCAAAGTTGTTTCACCATGGCACATGATCGGTAAGTGTGTCACAATTCAAATTTTGCATTGATAAGTTGTTTTTTAATGGTTGCTTTATTTGACCACAGCAGAGTTCAATATTATAGAATGTGTGTGTCAGTATCCTTACAAATATGAAAAGTGCGTACTGTATGACACAGATAAGGGTAAGAATAAAGCCATCTTCTCTCTAACACTTCAAATGTTAAGGACCTCATCGATTACTTCACCAAGTGGGTGGAGGCAATACCTATTAAAGGAAGAGAATGTGCTTAACTCTAAATTCCCTTCTGTAACCCATTAAAAAGGGTGCTTGGAACCAAAAAAAGCGATTTTCATGTTGTATTGTGATGAGTACTGAAGATACGAAGAGGCAGGACACAGACGCAGGAATGAACAAGGTCAAGGTTTACTCAAACAATGACAAAGAGAATTAACAAAGAGAGAGTACATGACACGACGCAAAAACAATCACACACAACATATTACAGAACAGTCCAGGGCTAAATAGGGGTGGTGATGAGATGATGAGATGCAGGTGCGCTGGAGGTGATTAGGGTGTGTTGGGTTTCCATTCCAGTGTTGCCGAGTTGGTGCGCTCAGACCGGTGGCTCAGTAGACCGGCGAATCAGAGCGCTGGAGGGGAGCAACAGGAGGAGATGTGACATGTATGATACCCATCAAGGACAAGACTGGCGAGGCCACCTCCAAGGCGATGATGGACATCTTCAACACCCACGGTGCTCCTGAAGTCATCTTGAGTGACCGAGGTCGTGAACTCTGGAACAAGATAATACAATTATAGGCTATATTCTGTCACCAACTATATAAATAGCCATGTTTTTTTACTGATGTGCGATTTTCTTTAGACCAACAAAGCCTTATTCGAGGACTGGGGGGTGAAGCACCGGGTCTCCGCAGCATATCATCCACAGATCAACGGTTTGTTTTTGTTTTTTTACCTTTTGTTTTTATAGTTTTTTCATGGTACATAATCAGACAGATTTCAATATCTTACATTGTCAATAGATACCCCTATCCGACCCCCTCCTCCAGGTTTGAATGAACAGACCAACGAGACCCTCAACACTGCCATGGGCAAGTCCCTTGATGGGTACCAGGAACGGTGGGAGGACAACCTGAAGGTAATTCTCTTTGCACACAACAGCAGTGTCCAGGCCTCCACCAAGTTCTCGCCCTATCGCCTGTTGTATGGACAGGAGCCGCAGCTGTTGACTGAGGTAAACAATGCAATTGTATATACAATTATATCAAATTATTGCATATACTGCAGTCATTCAAATTTGTGATTGACTTATTGTGTTATTGTTTGTCTATTGCTATTTTTGAATATCATACTTTCAGATCACTGAAACTCCACCTGATGTGATGAAAGTTGTCGAACCAGATTAGAATGCCTTCGAGGACCACGTTCAGGCACGGGATGAGAAGGACGTGGAGGTTTTTGACTAGGTACAAATGATTGTCTGCTGTTAATTTATTTTATGGCCCTCCAAGAGATATGTAAGAGATGTGTTTGTAATAATATGAAATATATTTGCATTTATTTCTGTTATCAATCAAGGTGAGACTGAACATGGACAAGGCGTAGGAGAAACAGAAGGAGAACTACTGGAGGAGAATCAAGAAGGGGACCGAGAGCTTCGACATCCGGACGAATAACTTGGTTTGGAAGAAGGACGAAAGGAAGGTGAGACCTGGGAAACCTCATTGCACTTTCGCTACTAGCTGGTGTCATCATCCGTTAAGGTGAATATAAAAGGATCTCCTATAATAACTATTTGGATTTGCAAACAAAATAACCTGCAGCTGACATTTTTCAGGGGGTTACCTCGATGGAAGCCAACAATCTTCTCCAGTAGGAGCATTCGGACGGTCGACCACTGAAAGCCCTGACGCCCTACACTTCGGTGAAGCCCGTGAGACAAAGCACACTACCGGTCAAAAGTTTTAGAACACCTACTCATTCAAGGGTTTTTCTTAATTTTGTACTATTTTCTACATTCTAGAATAATAGTGAAGATATCAAAACTATGAAATAACACATATGGAATCATGTAGTAACCAAAAAAGTGTTAAACAAATCAAAATATATTTGAGATTTGAGATTCTTCAAAGTAGCCACCCTTTGCCTTGATGACAGCTTTGCACACTCTTGGCATTCTCTCAACCAGCTTAATGAGGTAGTCACCTGGAATGCAATTCAATTAACATGTGTGCCTTTTTAAAAGTTAATTTGTGAAATTCTTTCCTTCTTAATGTGTTTGAGCCAATCAGTTGTGTTGTGACAAGGGGGGGGGGGGGGGGGGGGGGGGTAAACAGAAGATAGCCCTATTTGGTAAAAGACCAAGTCCATATTATGGCAAGAACAGCTCAAATAAGCAAAGAGAAATGCAGTCCATCATTACTTTAAGACATGAAGGTCAGTCAATATGGAACATTTCAAGAAATTTGAAAGTTTCTTCAAGTGCAGTCGCAAAAACCATCAAGCGCTATGATGAAACTGGCTCTCATGAGGACTGCCACAGGAATGGAAGACCCAGAGTTACCAGCCTCAGAAATTGCAGCCCAAATAAATGTTTCACAGAGTTCAAGTAACAGACACATCTCTTCATCAACTGTTCAGAGGAGACTGTGTGAATCAGGCCTTCATGGTCGAATTGCTGCAAAGAAAACACTACTAAAGGACACCAATCAGAAAAAGAGAGTTGCTTGGGGCAAGAAACACAAGCAATGGACATTAGACTGGTGGAAATGTGTCCTTTGATAAGGAGTCCAAATCTTTGTGGGACACGGTGTGGGTGAATGGACTATCTCTGCATGTATTTACCACCGTAAAGCATGGAGGAGGAGGTGTTATGGTGTGGGGGTGCTTTGCTGGTGTCACTGTCTGTGATTTATTTAGAATTCAAGGCACACTTAACCAGCATGGCTACCACTGCATTCTGCAGCGATACGCCATCCTATCTGGTTTGGGCTTACTGGGACTTTTATTTGTTTTTCAACAGGACAATGACCCAACAGACCTCCAGGATGTGTAAGGGCTATTTTACCAAGAAGGAGAGTGATGGAGTGCTGCATCAGATGACCTGGCCTCCACAATCCCCCGACCTCAACCAAATTGAGATGGTTTGGGATGAGTCGGACCACAGAGTGAAGGAAAAGCAGCCAACAAGTGCTCAGCATACAGTCGTGGTCAAAAGTTTTGAGAATTACACAAATACTAATTTCTGTCTGCTGCCTCAGTTTTTATAATGGCAATTTGCATATACTCCAGGATGTCATGAAGAGTGACCAGATGAATTGCAATTAATTGCAAAGTCCCTCTTTGCCATAAAAATGAACTTAATCCCAAAAAAACATTTCCACTGCATTTCAGCCCTGCCACAAAAGGACCAGCTGCCATCATGTCAGTGATTCTCTCGTCAACACAGATGAGCGTGTTGACGAGGACAAGGCTGGAGATCACTCTGTCATGCTGATTGAGTTAGAATAACAGATTGGAAGCTTTAAAAGGAGGGTTGTGCTTGAAATCATTGTTCTTCCTCTGTTAACCATGGTTACCTGCAAGGAAACACGTGCCGTCATCATTGCTTTGCACAAAAAGGGCTTCACAGGCAAGGATATTGCTGCTAGTAAGATTGCACTGAAATCAACCATTAATCGGATCATCAAGAACTTTAAGGAGAGAGGTTCAATTGTTGTGAAGAAGGCGTCAGGGCGCCCAAGAAAGTCCAGCAAGCGCCTGGACCGTCTCCTAAAGTTGATTCAGCTGCAGGATCGGGGCACCACCAGTGCAGAGTTTGCTCAGGAATTGCAGCAGGCAGGTGTGAGTGCATCTGCACGCACAGTGAGGCGAAGACTTTTGAAGGATGGCCTGGTGTCAAGAAGGGCAGCGAGGAAGCCACTTCTCTCCAGGAAAAACATCAGGGACAGACTGATATTCTGCAAAAGGTACAGGGATTGGACTGCTGAGGACTGGGGTAAAGTTATTTTCTCTGATTAATCCCCTTTCCGATTGTTTGGGGCATCCGGAAAACACCTTGTCCGGAGAAGACAATTCATGTGTGGGGTTGCTTCTCAGCCAAGGGAGTGGGCTCACTCACAATTTTGCCTAAGAACACAACCATGAATAAAGAATGGTACCAACACATCCTCCGAGAGTAACTTCTCCCAACCATCCAAGAACAGTTTGGTGACGGCCAATGCCTTTTCCAGCATGATGGAGCACCTTGCCATAAGGCAAAAGTGATAACTAAGTGGCTCGGGGAACAAAACATCGACATTTTGGGTCCATGGCCAGGAAACTCCCCAGACCTTAATCCCATTGAAAACTTGTGGTAGATCCTCAAGAGTTGGGTGGACAAATAAAACCCACAAACTCCAAACATTGATTATGCAAGAATGGGCTGCCATCAGTAAGGATGTGGCCCAGAAGTTAATTGACAGCATGCCAGGGTGGATTGCAGAGGTCTTGAAAAAGAAGGGTCAACACTGCAAATATTGACTCTTTGCATAAACTTAATGTAATTGTCAATAAAAGCCTTTGACACTTATGGAATGCTTGTAATTATACTTCAGTATACCATAGTAACATCTGACAAAAATATCTCATAACACTGAAGCAGCGAACTTTGTGAAGACCAAAACTTGTGTCATTCTCAAAACTTTTGACCCTGACTGTATGTGGGAACTCCTTCAATACTGTTGGAAAAGCATTGCAGGTGAAGCTGGTTGAGAGAATGCCAAGAGTGTGCAAAGCTGTCATCAAGACAAAGGGTGGCTTGTCCAGAGCATCACCATGCTGTCAGCAGGACCAACAATGGCCCAGGGGTTTGTCCAGAGCATCACCATGCTGTCATCAGTACCAACACTGGCCCAGGGGTTTGTCCAGGTAGTCAATCTCAAGGCTAACCACTGGGTCACAATAAGTAAACTCCGCTGCCAGGTAGGTACTGTTTAGGTGTATGACTTCAGTGGTCATGACACCACCCCAGAATTTCTCTCACAACTCACCTCTCTCTTATCTTTTCCAGGGACCTCTGTGACTGTGGAGTGGCCAGCAGTCCAGCAGCTGAAAAGGGTAAAGATTGTGGGATGTCTGCTATTTCAAACAGTCTTACTCTCTGCAGAGATGAGGAACCCTCCATGGCACGATACCATCAGAAATCCATGAGAAAACATATTTTCTCTTGTTTTCAGGCTGGGCGTCTGGCACCATTTCCCAGTCCCGATTCCAGTCCTCGTCAAGGTGTCCAAACCCTACACATCGGAGGTCAGCGTCCACTGCTTCTGTCGGAAATACTCCTGAGTGGCGCAGTGGTCTAAGGCACTGCATCGCAGTGCTAACTGTGCCACTAGAGATCCTGGTTTGAATCCAGGCTCTGTCGCAGCCGGCCGCGACCGGGAGACTCAAGGGCGGCGCACAATTGGCCCAGCGTCGTCCAGGGTAGGGGAGGGAATGGCCGGCAGGGATGTAGCTCAGTTGATAGAGCATGGCGTTTGCAACGCCAGGGTTGTGGGTTCGATTCCCACGGGGGGCCAGTATAAAAATATATATGTATTCACTAACTGTAAGTCGCTCTGGATAAGAGCGATTGCTAAATGACTAAAATGTAAATGTAAATACGTGAGAGAAGGTAAGGAGGTGGCCCGGTGCGGGAGATGTGGCATTTTCATGTGTCTTGTTTGTCTCATGTCGTTAATGTGCATTAATTTGTCTGTGCATCGTGTCCATCGTCGGTCATCTGTTTTGTCAGATTTTTTCCCCACCCTTGTTTTCACTGCTTGGCCGGCTCCCCACCTCAAGACGGTAGGTATTGTACTACATTGCATCTTGTTGTAAATTGTATGTTATTGTAAATAACCTTAATAACCTGTTGTAATATTGTTTTTAATTTGTATATAGATGTGTTTTCTTGCAGACATTGGCTGTGAAGTTGATAAGTTGGCTGGTAAGTATATAGCACATGTATCTGTCTTTTATTGCAAGTAACTTTTATAAGCATGTAAATATTTGTATATTTTTCCATTTGTTTGCTGGTAAATATTTGAAACTTGCTCGAATTGGCTGTAAATGTATACATTTGCATATTCAATGTATTCATTGCAAGTAAAATGTTCAATTGACTGAAATTGACTGTTCAGTTGCCCAGTTCCTAACTGGTCCTTAACCCCTACCTCCCAAACACACAGCACCCACCTCTCTATTCCACACACCATAATTAAGTATTTCAGTCTGATTGCCATGTGAGTGTACAAAAAAATAATCTGTGAAAATAAATGAATGACACGTCTGTATCACAAAAATATGTATTAAAATCTTAAATATTGCCAGGTTGGTTTTCACAGCTATTTCACAAGGTGTTCATTATTGTAAGTTGTAAGGTATCCTTTGATGGTATTTATTTGTTCCACATTATTCATTGTTGTATCCTAGACCCTAAAATAGATATTCAACCACAATAATGTACTAATGAGCTATGTGAGATAGAAAAAAATGAATCATAATAGAGGACTACTGAAATTATGTTATGTCAGTGTAGATAAGGGAAGGGCAGGTTAAAATAAAAACATGACAGCCAGACAAGCCAGTGTATGAATCAAACGATTTGCATATGCATGGAGTGGAAATTAGCCGACTTCGTGATCTGTAAGGTAAGTAACTTTAATGTGTCAAGCAAATTACACGTTTTCTTTGCCATTTCCGAAACGTAGCAAAGTTTAAGACATGGATTTCATGTTGTAATGGTAACAAGGCACCCAAACATTAATTTGATGGACATTAATTCGATGGACTGTCATTTCCCCCCTTTTGACTGGTACTGTATGTTTGGGGCTGTTTTTACATTACCAATAATAGACAGCTGCAGAGTACTGGTGGTTGTCTTGACAGGAATCAGAGTTGATGGTTATGTCAGAACTGTCTGGAAAAACATGAATTCAAGTGTCTTGACTTTGGTAGAGCAAAAGTTTCAAGCCATTGGGACAAACCCTGACCCAGCATTTAAGACTGCTTTACAGGAACAGGACCCATTTCTACGGAACCAGATGGCACAATGACCATGTACTGCATATGCATATGTCATACAGATGATCTACAGATGAACACCACTAATGATCTGTCAGTTACACTTTCCATCAAAGGTGAGCAGAGAACACCTTAACGCCACTGTTCCATCAGGCTTTAGATCTGTCACTGGTGTTGACAAGGACACTGAAAAAGAAGACTAGTATGTACAGTATGTAATGAGTATCTGGGTGTACTCACTGAGTTGGAACAGTAATACTCACCAGTTAGAACAGACAGATGAACAGGAGCATCAACTCCATGTTGTGATCCACCCTCTGTAAGGAACTGTTGACAGGTGTAGACTCCAGCATCCTCAGCTCTGACATCACTAACATGTAGAGAACAGTCAGACCCTAAACTCAGTCTGTCTGCTCTGTTGTTCTGTTCTTCATTTTTCACCCTCCCCAGGCCAACTTCTTTAATAGTACCAGTATATCCATCTCTGTTATAGTTCCATGTAGTTGAGGAGCAGTCTGCATAAACCACATTGTTACACGGCAGACTGACATTACCTCCCACTCTGGAAAACATATTGTCTCGACTGGCACCTGGAAGGAGTATGACATCAGATGATTATTCATTGGTAACACAGATTACATTATATTTCATAGGTATTCTTATTGATATTCTTCACAGGTGTGATATTATACAATAGTGAAGACAAGAGTAAACAGAAACACAACAAAAATGTAATCATAATGTTACAAAAATGTTAACTTAACTTAGATGGTTTGTCATGTGATATAAATGTGTTTATCTTTATACAGACTGGTTATATTACATATCAGAGAACAGAGCAACCTTACAGACAAGACGGTGAACAGGATGACCTGTGTCTTTTTCAGGTCATAAAAGATAACAAACCACATGTCCTCTTCCACAATACAAACACATTTATATCACACGACAAACCATCTAAGTTAAGTTAACATTTTTGTAACATTATGATTACATTTTTGTTGTGTTTCTGTTTACTCTTGTCTTCACTATTGTGGAAGAGGACATGTGGTTTGTTATCTTTTATGACCTGAAGAAGACACAGGTCATCCTGTTCCCCATCTTGTCTGTAAGGTTGCTCTGTTCTCTGATATGTAATATAACCAGTCTGTATAAAGATATAAAGTATAAAGATCTGTAATTACATATTATTGTTATTCTCTCTCCTCTGTCTTACCTGTTAGTAGGTAAAAAACAGTCACAAGCAGTCCCAAAAATGAATGATGGACACCAGCCATTGTCCTCTCTCTCTCTCTCTCTCTCTCTCTCTTCTCTCTCTCTCTCTCTCTCTCTCTCTCTCTCTCTCTCTCTCTCTCTCCACTGACTCTCTCTCTCTCTCTCTCTCTCTCTCTCTCTCTCTCTCTCTCTCTCTCTCTCTCTCTCTCTCTCTCTCTCTCTCCACTGACTCTCTCTCTCTCTCTCTCTCTCTCTCTCTCCTCTCTCTCTCTCCACTGACTCTCTCTCTCTCCACTGACTCTCTCTCTCTCTCTCTCTCGCTCTCTCTCTCTCCACTGACTCTCTCTCTCTCTCTCTCTCTCTCTCTCTCTCTCTCTCTCTCTCTCTCTCTCTCTCTCTCCCTCTCTCTCTCTCTCTCTCTCTCTCTCTCCACTGACTCTCTCTCTCTCTCTCTCTCCACTGTCTCTCTCTCTCTCTCTCTCTCTCTCTCTCTCTCTCTCTCTCTCTCTCTCTCTCTCTCTCTCTCTCTCTCTCTCTCTCTCTCTCTCTCTCTCTCTCTCTCTCCACTGACTCTCTCTCTCTCTCTCTCTCTCTCTCTCTCTCTTTCCCTCTCTCTCTCTCTCTCTCTCTCTCTCCTCTATCAGAGTGTCTCAGGACCATACGTTTCTCACCATACAGCAGCATCTCTATTCACCATTATATTATGTTTTTTTCTGTAATGGAACATGTATTAAAACGGAAAGCATTTCTGACACCTTGGTAAGAATGCTCCAGCTCACCAGCAGTTGAAAGCCTTATTCACATGTACTGTATGAGAGTGTGTAGTGATGATGTAGTGATGTAGTGAATTTGCCATAATATGGTTAATCAGATTTGGTACTCCTCTGTTCCTCTAATTCTGGTACATCCTGATATTCTTTAAATGGAATGGATGGAAATAATGGATGGAAATAAGTCAAATGACATAGTCAACATGTCAACATGACATATCAGTGGAATCAAGTCTCTTGTCTCTCCAAGGACTTGGAAGGCATTCAGAGACGCTGCTGCTGCATCATTGGCACTTCCTACAACTCACTCCCAAGACCTTCAAAGCGGTCCTGTCCAATCACACAAGTCCTCTGAAAAAGTTTCTAACCCCTACACAGAGACAGTATGATCTGAGGAGATCAATGCAACAAGCTGCACTACCAGACACCAAAAATAATTATTGACAAGAGCTCTCAAGCTTTGCAAAATGCATGCTCCATCAATAAAGACATTTGATATGACTATTTATTGATTTGATGTTGTGCCTATTTGTTGTGTACGACTTTTGATGATGCACTGTCCATATCCTTCGGCAGGTTATATATTTTACCTGTTTGTGTATGACATCACATTTTATGTATGTTTCTGCATATTTACCAATATGTTCAATAAACCTAAACCTATCGAGTGCTGAGCAGGACATCCAATCACTCTCCTGTAATAGCAGGGTGCCAGCTTATAGAAGCAGCATATTTACCTGTGTTTTCTAGCTAAAAGGTAAAAACAAAAAAAATAAGAATGATTTGAGAATGTTAATGTGTTTACAAACTAAAGATTCCCTCCTAGTTATCGAAACATTTTCTCTAAAGGCTCATATCCCATCTTGGTTAAGGGAGGGAATTTCAATTGTGAGAGAGGTGAATGTAACTGCAACCAAATATGTGAACAGAAGAATCAGAATGAATATGTACAGTCTGTCTCTAACCAGGTTTCCATTAAACCTTTTTATGCCAGTAAAGTCATGTAAATGTCGGATAACAAATGTCACAGCAGACCTGATGGAAACAGCAAATGTCTAGAAAACAAAATAGTCTAGACAAGGTGGGATCTTTCTGTGTCTGTCAAATTAATTATGTGAAAAATGGCGTTGGAAACACTTAAATGCGCATATATTGATATAATAAGCATCATATCGAAGTAAACTTGGAGTCACGTGGTGATATGGTGTGTGGTCCTCCCACTATGACTCGGGAAAGCATGCAGTTTATTAGGCTACAGATCAAATAAGTTATGATGAACTTCACAGGGTGGTGAAAGTGCACAGTGATGAGTTCGATGCTCCTTTCCAGTAAATATAGAGGGTCTTATTCTCGTGACATGATGATCGATGCTTGGCTGCCGTTTGACAAATCAAAATAATCTTGCTCCTTTGCTCATAATAATCTCATTATGTAGGCCTAGGCTATACCCACACTGTATCTGCTAGCTGTTGGCTAGAACGCACGTGCCAAGACCAGAGTTGGAACATTCTACAAAACTATCAGTAGAGTTGAAAATGCAATGGAAACCCATTTAACTTGTATTTTTTATTCGGTACAAGGGAATTTAACCGCAAAAGTTATTTTTATGTGCACAATGTCATCACGCACAGCATTTTATCAGCAACAAGTAAATTGGATGAAAACACGTCTCATATTGTTTTAGTGCAGATGTTAGAATATTCACATGAAAATATGTCGTCAATTGGATGGAAACCTAGCTTATGTCTGCAGCTGGTCCTTCTCTCCGTGGTTCTTTCAGCTCAGGCCACTTCTGTTTTTCTGAGGCTGAGCAGCGAGAGAGAGAAAAATAGATAATGGTTATGGCCCACAGCATCTCACCTTATCCTAAAAACAACATAGCTAGTCATTTCACACCATCAGAAGAAGAATAAAGAAATCTTGAGAAGTATTTGCATTTTGAACATTTTACAACTACACTCTTAGAAAAAACTATTTTTGGTAGCAGATAGAACCCTTTTGGGTTCCATGTAGAACCCTTTCTACAGAGGATTCTACGTGGAACCAAAAAGTGTTCTCCTATGGGGACAGCCGAAGAACCCTCAAAAACCCATTTTACTAAAAGTGTAAAGATGCTGTGGGAGCAATACTTTCTGAGGCTGAGCAGAGAGAGAGAGAGAGCGTAAAAGAGGTAATGGTTATGGCCTACAGCATGTTCTGTATTATGTAATGTTTCATGTTATGTGTGGACCCCAGGAAGAGTAGCTGCGGCTGTCGCAACAGCTAATGGGGATCCTAATAAAATACCATAAAAAATACCATCACCCTAAAAAGAACATAGCTAGTCATTTCACACCTTCAAAGGAAGAAGAAACACATCTTGAGAAGTATTTGCATTTTGCAACTCAACAACATAGAAATATACTCTGGGAATAGTAGGCTATACTGTTAGGGAACTGAGACATAGAGTTTTTTGGCTGTGGTGTTGGATGGATGTAGGTTCATGTAGATAGTACATGTTCTGTTTTTAACTTAGAAAAAAACAACACTCTTCTTGTCACAACGCCATACTGGGATCAATGAATCGGTAAAGAATTAACAAACAATGTACAGAGCATTCGGAAGATATTCAGACCCCTTGACTTTTTTCACATTTTGTTTCATTACAGCCTTATTTTAAAATGGATTTAAAAAATAATAATCGAATTCATTTACACATAATACCACATAATGACAAACTGAAACAGGTTGTTAGTAATTTTAGCAAATGTATAAAAAAAAACACAGAAATACCTTATTTACATAAGTATTCAGACCCTTTGCTATGAGACTCGAAATTGAGCTCAAGTGCATTCTGTTTCCATTGATCATCTTTGAGATGTTTCTACAACTTGATTGGAGTCCACCTGTGGTGAATTCAATTGATTGGACATGATTTAGAAAGCCACACACCTGTCTATATACTGTAAGGTCCTACAGTTGACAGTGTATGTCAGAGCAAAAACCAAGCCAAGAGGTCGAAGGAATTGTCCGTAGAGCTCCGAGACAGAATTGTGTCGAGGCACAGATCTGGGGAAGGGTACCAACAAATATCTGCAGCGTTTGTATTTGTATTGGGCGGGAGGTAGCTTAGTGGTTAAGAGCGTTGTCCCAGTAACCGAAAGGTCGCTGGTTCTAATCCCCGAGCCGACTAGGTGAAAAATCTGTCGATGTGCCCTTGAGCAAGGCATTTAACCCTAATTGCTCCGGTAAGTCGCTCTGGATAAGAGCGTCTGCTAAATGACTAAAATGTAAATGTATTTGTAGTTATTAGTGATCCCCATTAGCCCATTATTACTCTTCCTGGGGTCCAAACATATTAAAACACTTACATTACATATAAAACAAAATATAAAACAGTACATCATATAACATTATTACACCACTACATATCTACAATACAAAATGTTTAATACCAACATAGAACAATATCACAATGTGTGTGTATGCATGTGTCTATACCTTTGTGTGTGTTTGTGTTTTTACCTGTTTTTTAAATCTGATTCTACTGCTTGCATCAGTTACCTGATGTGGAATGGAGTTACATGTAGTCATGGCTCTACGTAGTACTGTGCGCCTCCCATAGTCCGTTCTGGACTTGGGGACTGTGAAGAGACCTTTAGTGGCATGTCTTGTGGGGTATGCATGGGTGACCGTACATTCAGCTTGTCAACACCTCTTACAAAAACAAGCAGTGATGAAGTCAATCTCTCTTCCACTCTAAGCCAGTAGAGACTGACATGCACGTCATTAATGTTAGCTCTCCGTGTACTTTTAAGGGCCAGCCGTGCTGCCCTGTTCTGAACCAACTGCAATTTCCCAAGTCCCTCTTTGTGGCACCTGACCACACTACTGAACAGTAGTCTAGGTGCGACAAAACTAGGGCCTGTAGGACCTGCCTTGTTGAGAGTGTTGTTAAGAAGGCAGAGCAGCGTTTAATTATTATTCTCCCCATCTTAGCTACTGTATCAATATGCTTTGACCATGACAGTTTACAATCCAGGGTTACTCCAAGCAGTTTAGTCACCTCAACTTGCTCAATTTCCACATTATTCATTACGAGATGTAGTTGAGGTTTAGGGTTTAGTGAATGATTTGACCCAAATACAATGCTTTTAGTTTTGGAAATATTTAGGACTAACTTATTCCTTGCCACCCATTCCGAAACTAACTGCAACTCTTTGTTAAGTGTTGCAGTTATTTCAGTTGCTGTAGTAGCTGATGTGTATAGTGTTGAGTTATCCACATATATAGACACACTAGCTTTACAGTTTTTAATTTTAATACATTTGCTAAAATTTCTAAAAACCTGTTTTTACTTTGTCATTATGGGGTATTGTGTGTAGATTGATGAGGGGAAAAACGATTTAATCAATTTCAGAATAAGGTCTGAATACTTTTAATCAAATTACATTTGATTTGCCACGTGCCGAATACAAAGGTGTAGACCTTACAGTGAAATGCTTACTTACAAGCCCTTAACCAGCAATGCAGTTTTAAGAAAAATAAATGTTAAGTAAAAAATAGATCAGTAAAAAATTATAATAACAAAAATTAAAATGCACTGTACGTATTGTATGCAAGAAGGAATTAAAATAATACTGCAAAAAAACGATTTGGCCTAAATGCAAAGCCTTATGTTTGGGGCAAATCCAACACAACACATCACTAAGTAACTACCTCCTTATTTTCAAGTATGGTGGTGGCTGCATCATGGTATGGGTATGATTGACATCGGCAAGTATTGGGGAGTTTTTCAGGATAAAAAGAAACTCTAGGAAACATCCTGGAGGAAAACCTGCTTCAATCTGCTTTACAACAGACACTGGGAGAGGAATTTACCTTTCAGCAGGACAATAACCTACAAAACAAGGCCAAATCAAAACTGGAGTTGCTTACCAAGAAGACAGTGAATGTTCCTGAGTGGCCAAGTTACAGTTTTGACTTAATTCTGCTCACTTTAACATTGCTGTGTAGCCATGAGCACAAACATCTTGACAGAGTTTGAAGAATTCAGAAAATAATAAAGGGCTAATAATAATGTACTAATAATAAGGTGTGTAAAGCTGTATTCGCGGCCAACGGTGTTTCTAGCATGTATTGACTCAGGGATCTGAATACTTATGCAATGACTATATTTTAGTTATTTAATTTCTATCAATCTTTTAAAAAAATATATAAATCTTCCACTTTGACCTTAGAGTAATTTGTGTAGATTGTTGACAAAAAATTTACAATTACATCCAGTTTAATCCCACTTTGTAACAACAAAATGTGAATAAATCCAAGGGGTATGAATACTTTTGCAAGGCTCTGTAGTTTCAGTGCCAACAATAAGTTTTGAAGTACTTTCTGAATTCCTGTTCAGAAGAGTGCAGAGAAAGTTGACAATGACAAGGATTGTTTATTGCACAACTGAGGAACAAGCTTCATGAGATTATACTTTTTCATATCTCAAGAAAATATATTTAAGTATATTTAAAAAAATATATATATATATATACATTTAATTTAAATGTCCACAAAAATATTTAAAATATACTTTCAAAAACGCATGGGCACAAAAATTTGCATATTCCCAGCATCCTTTTCTGCAGCTGACGTTTTGATTTTTAATATGATATTATTCCTCATATTTAGCTTATTCAAATGTTTTGATGTTCATTTTCTAACTGAATAAGGTTGTACTTTTAGATACACATTACATATTACACATTTATTGAAACGTTAATTTATAACTGTAATGTGAACAACTAAAATGTGAACTGCCAATGCACCCTTCTCAGAGGTGTTACTTGTAAATTAATGCTCCATCCACAACTGCTTTGTAAGTAGTATGTATCTTAACATTGGCTGAGAAGATGCCATGTTCAATCAAGGTAACCGTTACATGGTTAATTACTATAAATGATGTGGTTAATGAGTAGAAGTGTATTTGTAAAAGTATACTTGAAACATTATTAATACACTTTTTTGTAAAGAACATACAGGAATTGTAATTCAAATATCATTTGAGTATATTTCAAATTCATGAAAAATATACATAAAATGTACTTAAGGTGTATTCAAACTATATTTGTTTTGCTCTTTATTTAATATGTTAAGACAATACTTTTAAATGTATTTAATATACTTAAATGCTAATAAAATACAAATTAAATTGACATGAAATGTATTTAAAAAATCGTCCAATTTAGATAATTTTAACTATACTTCAAATATGTTAATGAAGTATGATTTAAGTATATTTAAAAAATATACAAATCAGCTTGGGCAAACATAAGGCATTTAAGTCAAAAAGTGCATTCCTTTGCCGTGTTTTTTTGCAGTCTTACTTTAGTGCCTCATTGCATACATATGCACGTTTTGAATATATTCTGTATATTTGTATTCTTCTTTTCACTGTCATTTAGGTCATTATTGTGGAGTCACTAAATGTTGCTGAATGATCCTCAGTTTTCTCCCATCACAGCCATTGAACGTTGTAGCTGTTGGCCTCATGGTGACATCACTAAGCAATTTCCTTCCTGTACTGCAGCTCAGTTCAGAAAGACTGCTTCTTTGATGTGTATGCATGGTTTAATATATCATCTACAGCATAATTATAATCTTGACCATGCATAAAGGTATATTTAATGTCTGATTTGTTATTGTTACCCATCTACCAATCACTGCCCTTCTTTATGAGGCTTTCGAAAAGCTCCCTGGTCTTTGTAGTTGAATCTGTGCTTGTAAATTCAATACTTGACAGAGGAACCTTACAGATGTTGTATGTACAGATGTTGGATCTTAATTTGAACCCTTTTGTCGCAGGAGGAAAAAAATCCTTCAGCAGGAGGATTTGAATTAATATTTTTAATGTAGAATCGCCGCTAGGGGGCAGCTGTATGCGGTGTTTGTAGGCTATACAATAACTTAGACTGCAGGTCCACTGGACGTCAGTTCAACTAGCCTATGTAGGCTATATGCAGGCTACAGCGTGTCTCATGTGAATTCTCATGTGGATTATAATAAATGGACATATTCGTAGGGGGTAGATGTATTAGGTAAAATCAGTTTTATTTAGATTGGATTGTTTTATTATATCTTTAAGGCAAGCAATAGACCAAATACATGAATGGTTACCTCAGTGCCTGTGTGGACCAGCGGTTAAAGCTCCTGACCCGAGTCGGCATGGGTTTGAATCTGGCCCACTGCCCTTTGAAATTTTGGAGGAACTACTACTTTTCTATTTACACTCTGTGGGCTGTACTTATAATCTTACTCAAGTAGTTTCTGAAGGAAGCAACTTAATTTTTACTCCGTTACATGACTAAATCACTTCAGTTATATAGATTTAGATTATTATATCGTAGCTTTTTTTACATGAATCGATACTATTGGTTCCCCTTTAAGTTTCTATAAATGTATTGTACAGAATAAAATGGTTGGTTGTGACAGCTTAAATATATTTTGTAAAGTTAACATTTGTTCATCAATAGTTTGTTTATTCTCTTGTCATTGGGAGTACCCAATCATGTTGCTTTGGTTTTCTTGCGTATCTGTGCATAGATTGCCCCATTGACTTTTGTTTGTTTTCTTTATTATCTATAGTATATTAACTTCCATGGTTGTTTAAGTGAGCAGAAAGAAAAGACAGCTCGTTGCATTTCCCGTAGCTAATTCCACTAGTATGAGTGTATACAGTTGAAGTCAGAAGTTTACATACACCTTAGCCAAATATATTTAAACTCAGTTATTCACAATTCCTGACAATTAATCCTAGTAAAAAATCCCTGTTTTAGGTCAGTTAGGATCACCACTTTATTTTAAAAATGTGAAATGTCAGAATAATAGTAGAGAGATTAATTTATTTCAGCTTTTATTTATTTCATCACATTCCCAGTGGGTCAGAAGTTTACACACGATCAATTAGTATTTGGTAGCATTGCCTTTAAACTGTTTAACTTGGGTCAAATGTTTCGGGTAGCCTTTCACAAGCTTCCCACAATAAGATGGGTGAATTTTGGCCCATTCCTCCTGACAGAGCTGGTGTAACTGAGTCAGGTTTGTAAGCCTCCTTGCTCGCACACACTTTTTCAGTTGTGCCCACAAGTGTTCTATAGGATTGAGGTCAGGGCTTTGTGATGGCAACTCCAATACCTTGACTTTGTTGTCCTTAAGTCATTTTGCCACAAACTTGGAAGTATGCTTGGGGTCATTGTCCATTTGGAAGACCCATTTGCGACCAAGCTTTAACTTCCTGACTGATGTCTTGAGATGTTCCTTCAAGATATCCACATAATTTTCCTTCCTCATGATGCCATCTATTTTGTGAAGTGCACCAGTCCCTCCTGCAGCAAAGCACCCCCACAGCATGATGCTGCCACCCCCGTGCTTCACGGTTGGGATGGTGTTCTTTGGCTTGCAAGCCGCCCCCTTTTTCCTCCAAACATAACATTGGTCATTATGGCCAAACAGTTCTTTTTTTGTTTCATCAGACCAGAGAACATTTCTCCAAAAAGTACGATCTTTGTCCCAATGTGCAGTGGCAGACCGTAGTCTGGCTTTTTTATGGCGGTTTTGGAGCAGTGGCTTCTTCCTTGCTGAGTGGCCTTTCAGGTTATGTCAATATATGACTCGTTTTACTGTAGATATAGATACTTTTGTACCTGTTTCCTCCAGCATCTTCACAAGGTCCTTTGCTGTTGTTCTGGGATTGATTTGCACTTTTCGCACCAAAGTACGCTCATCTCTAGGAGACAGAACGCGTCTCCGTTCTGAGCGGTATGACGGCTGTGTGGTCCCATGGTGTTTATACTTGCGTACTATTGTTTGTACAGATTAACGTGGTACCTTCAGGCGTTTGGAAATTGCTCCCAAGGATGAACCAGACTTGTGGAGGTCTAAAAAAAAATTTTCTGAGGTCTTGGCTGATTTATTTTGATTTTCCCATGATGTCAAGCAAAGAGGCACTGAGTTTGAAGGTAGGCCTTGAAATACATCTACAGGGACACCTCCAATTGACTCAAATGATGTCAATTAGCCTACCAGAAGCTTCTAAAGCCATGACATCATTTTCTGGAATTTTCCAAGCTGTTTAAAGGCACAGTCAACTTCTGACCCACTGGAATTGTGATACAGTGAATTATAAGTTAAATAATCTATCTGTAAACAATTTTTTGAAAAATTACTTGTGTCATGCACAAAGTAGATGTCCTAACCGACTTGCCAAAACTACAGTTTGTTAACAAGAAATGTGTGGAGTGGTTGAAAAACGAGTTTTAATGACTCCAACCTAAGTGTATGTAAACTTCCGACTTCAACTGTATTTGTGTATGAGTGAGAGTATTTGCTTTCAGCTTTTACCACCATACATTTTAGAAAAAAGTTTCGTAGGCACTTTCATCAGCGTATCACTAAAGCTGCCATTTTACAAATGTATTCATGGCTCTATAACAAACGTAAATGGAAAACAAAAGCATGTCATGACAAAAATTTAGTTGGAAATCTGATCAACGCTGGTGTTAATAATCTGATCAGCGCTGGTGTGTATAATCTTATCAATGCTGGTTTTAATTATCTGATCAACGCTGGTTTTAATAATTATATATTTTGCTCCTGAGTTTGAACACTGGCTGTGAAGGAAATTGCCAACAGCACTTTCCTTCTGTAATGCATGTGTCCTCATGTGTGGTTACGGCCCTGGTTTGATGTCCAAAACAGATGTAACACATGGTTTGACTTACAGTGCTATCAGAAAGTATTACAGCCTTGTTCTAAAATTGATATATTTTTTAATCCTCATCAATCTACACACAACATTTAATCAAATGTATAAAAAAAAGAAATACAGCATCGAGTCTTCTTGGGTATGACGATACAAGTTTGACACACCTGTATTTGGGGTGTTTCTCACATTCTTCTCTGCAAATCCTCTCAAGCTCTGTCAGGTTGGATGGGGATCGTCGCTGCACAGCTATTTTCAGGTCTCTCCAGAGATGTTCGATCGGGTTCAAGTCTGGGCTCTGTCTGGGCCACTCAAGGACATTCAGAGACTTATCCCGAAGGCACTCCTGAGTTGTCTTGGCAGTGAACCTTTGCCCCAGTCTGAGGTCCTGAGTCAATATAGGACGCTCTGGAGCAGATTTTCATCAAGGATCTTTCTGTATTTTGCTCCGTTCATCTTTCCCTCGATCCTGACTAGTCTCCCAGTCCCTGCCGCTGAAAACCATCCCCACAGCATGATGCTGCCACCACCATGCTTCACTGTAGGGATGGTGCCAGGTTTCATCCAGAGGTGATGCTTGGCATTCAGGCCAAAGAGTTCAATCTTGGTTTCATCAGACCAGAGAATCTTGCTTCTCATGGTCTGAGAGTCTTTAGGTGCCTTTTGGCAAACTCCAAGCAGGCTGTCATGTGCCTTTTACTAAGGAGTGGCTTCCATCTGGCAACTCTACCATAAAGGCCTGATTGGTGGAGTACTGCAGAGATGGTTGTCCTTCTGGAAGGCTCTGTTTTGGTACCCATCCACAGATCTCTGCCTCGACACAATTCTGTCTTGGAGCTCTACGGACAATTCCTTCGACCTCATGGCTTGGTCATTGCTCTGACATGCACTGTCAACTGTGGGACCTTATATAGAGAGGTGTGTGCCTTTCCAAATCACATCCAATCAATTTAATTTACCACAGGTGGACTCCAATCAAGTTGTAGAAACATCTCAAGGATGATCAAAGGAAACAGGATGCACCTGAGCTCAATATCCAGTCTCATAGCAAAGGGTCTGAATACTTACAGTGAGGGAAAAAAGTATTTGATCCCCTGCTGATTTTGTACGTTTGCCCACTGACAAAGACATGATCAGTCTATAATTTCAATGGTAGGTGTATTTGAACAGTGAGAGACAGAATAACAATAAATAAATCCAGAAAAACGCATGTCAAAAATGTTATAAATTGATATGCATTTTAATGAGGGAAATAAGTATTTGACCCCTCTGCAAAGCATGACTTAGTACTTGTTGGCAAAACCCTTGTTGGCAATCACAGAGGTCAGATGTGTCTCCATTTTGGTCTCATCTGACCACAACACTTTCACCCAGTTCACCTCTGAATCATTCAGATGTTCATTGGCAAACTTCAGACGGGCCTGTATATGTGCTTTCTTGAGCAGGGGGACCTTGCGGGCGCTACAGGATTTCAGTCCTTCATGGCGTAGTGTGTTACCAATTGTTTTCTTGGTGACTATGGTCCCAGCTGCCTTGAGATCATTGACAAGATCCTCCCGTGTAGTTCTGGGCTGATTTCTCACCGTTCTCATGATCATTGCAACTCCACGAGGTGAGATCTTCCATGGAGCCTCAGGCCGAGGGAGATTGACAGTTATTTTGTGTTTCTTCCATTTGCGAATAATCGCATCAATTGTTGTCACCTTCTCACCAAGCTGCTTGGCGATGGTCTTGTAGCCCATTCCAGCCTTGTGTAGGTCTACAATCTTTGCCCTGACATCCTTGTAGAGCTCTTTGGTCTTGGCCATGGTGGAGAGTTTGGAATCTGATTGACTGATTGCTTCTGTGGACAAGTGCCTTTATACAGGTAACAAGCTGAGATTAGGAGCACTCCCTTTAAGAGTGTGCTCCTAATCTCAGCTTGTTACCTGTATAAAAGACACCTGGGAGCCAGAAATCTTTCTGATTGAGAGGGGGTCAAATACTTATTTCCCTCATTAAAATGCAAATCAATTAATAACATTTTTGACATGTGTTTTTCTGGATTTTTTTGTTGTTATTCTGTCTCTCACTGTTCAAATAAACCTACCATTAAAATTATAGACTGATCATTTCTTTGTCAGTGGGCAAACGTACAAAATCAGCAGGGGATCAAATACTTTTTTCCCTCACTGTATGTAAATAAGATATTTCCGTTTTTAATACATTTGAAAACAATTCTAAAAACCTGTTTTCGCTTTGTCATTATGGTTTATTGTGTGTAGATCGATGAGAAAAAAAAAATCAATTTTAGAACAAGGCTGTAATGTAAGCTTATAGAGACATACCCCAAGAAACTTGCAGCTGTAATTGCTGCAAAAGGTGGCTCTACAAAGCATGACTTTGGGGGGGGGGGGGTGAATAGCTATGCACGCTCAAGTCTTCTGTTTTTTTTGTCTTATTTCTAGTTTGTTTCACACCAAAAAATATTTTGCATCTTCAAAGTGGTATGCATGTTGTGTAAATCAGATGATGAAACCCCCCAATAATCAATTTTAATTCCAGGTTGTAAGGCAACAAAATAGGAAAAATGCCAAAGGGGGTGAATACTTTCGCAAGCCACTGCATATACCCTCGAAAAAGTACAAAAATATGTGCACTCACTACTGTAAGTCGCTCTGGATAAGAGCGTCTGCTAAATGACAAAAAAGTATACTGAACAAAATATAAATGCAACATGCAACAATATCAATGATTTTACTGAGTTACAGTTCGTATAAGGAAATCAGTCAATTGAAATGAATTCATTAGGCCCTAATATATGGATTTCACATGACTGGGCAGGAGCTCAGCCATGGGTGGGCCTGGGAGGGTATAGGCCCTCCCACTGGGGAGCTAGGCCCAGCCAATCAGAATTCATTTTTCCCAACAAAAGGGCTTTATTATAGGCAGAAATACTCCTCAGTGTCATCAACTGTCTGGGAGGTTGGTCTCAGACGAACCCACAGGTGAAGAAGCCGGATGTGGAGGTCCTGGGCTGGCGTGGTTACATGTGGTCTGCGGTTTAGAGGCCGGTTGGACATACTGCCAAATTCTCAAAAATAACGTGGAGGCGGCTTATATTAGAGAAATTAACATTACATTCTCTGGCAACAGCTCTGGTGGACATTCCTGCAGTCAGCATGCCAATTGCACTCTCCCTCAAAACTTGAGACATCTGTGGCATTGCGTTGTGTGACAAAACGTTTTATTGTCCCCAGCACCTGTGTAATGATCATGCTGTTTAATCAGCTTTTGATACGCCACACCTGTCAGGTGGATAGATTATCTTGGGAAAGGAGAAATGCTCACTAACAGGGATGTAAACACATTTGAGCAAAGAAATTGAGAGAAATACACTTTCTTTGTGCGTATGGAACAGTTCTGGAATCTTTTATTTCAGCTCATGAAACATGGGACCAACACTTTACATGTTGCGTTCATATTTTTGTTCAGTATAAATTTCCAAAACAGATTTAACACATGGTTTGTCATTCAGCTGCTTGCCAAATACTAAGCGTACATGGTTAAACTGGCAGTTCAATAAAGGACCATACTCTGTCCCTCTCTAATAGTGTCCAACATGTCCCAGGCTCTGGCCCTCCGGCCCTCTGGCTCTGATGAGATAATAGTCTGTGTCCATGTTAACAGAAAGCCCATCCCCTAACTCAGCCAACACAAACGGTTCTGGTGCCTGAGCCTTTCTCTCAGACCTGACCTCGCTCACCTCAACCCAGTTCAACAAGGGCTTGGCAGAGTAGTATCCCCCCTCCACACCACACACACACACACACACACACACACACAGACGGCCCTTGCCCCCCCCCCCATCGAAAGTGACACATCTGAAGCCGAGGCCCAGCAAACAGCACAATAAAAGAGATGACAATTTGTCCCAGATAACAGGAATCACATCTCTTAGACACACACACCACACACACACACACACACCACACACACACACACACACACACACACACACAGACGGACCTTGCCCCCCCCCCCATCGAAAGTGACACATCTGAAGCAGAGGGAAAGATTAAACGATCATTGCAGCCATATTGGGTTTATGTATCACAGATCATAGTATAGATATGACTAGCAGGACATGATCAGATATTGGCATCCGCTGTAAAGTCACTGAGCTATTCAGTAAGCCCTTTCCTGCAGTCAATTACCAAATCACCCTCTAGTGGCCTCATGGGTGGAACGTTATTCATATTTTTCATAACTTCATAAATAATCAACATGATGAAGAAAAAAAAAACAGCCAAAAATCTGGTGTTTCTATTTCAAACAGGTTTGTTATATTTCAGGATTCTTTGATGTATAGAAAGTGTAATATTGGGAGGCAAATTCTAAATTGAATGCATTTCAACTCTATGGGCTCTATTTTCGGCTGGCATTAAGGCAGCACTAGTGTCAAATGCACGTTAGTTTTCAATTTCATCATGTAAAAACTGGCGCACTGGCATTTTCCAGCCCTAACGCCAGGTTCGGCAATTTACCTGTCTAACATCAGCAAGGTTGTGCTCAGATGGGAGGGGTTGGAAATATTTTAGGCGTGTCCTTAAAAACATGATCTAAAGTGCATTTTGTTTTATTTGGTTAAAAACCAAGCATAGCCTCTCAATTAAGGCTTTTTTTTTGTCCTGCCCAATGCAATCGCGAAGTAGTCAAGACTGTCGATAAAGGGTTTGGCTCCTGAGACCGCTTATTAAAATATAACATTTGAGAGGAGTTCAACAGTGAGCTGACATTCCCTTTTAATCTATGCATTGTAGGCAGGCCCACATTGTTTTAGCCATGCAGGTCCCGTTTTGGATGTGAGTAAAACCCTCCATAGTCTGTGTTGTTTTAATATTATATGTGACCCACCACCTCGATTCGGTCTTATGTAGCAAAATTTGAAATTGTGTTTTTTACATCAGATAAAAGTAGAGACTCAGAGTTAGAAAATGGTTTATCAAACACTACAGTTGAGGAACATTGGGAAAGTAATTCTGCTTTTTTTTTGGTACACTTACTGTAGAGCTCTTCTTTGTCTACCCCCATTCAGCATCGTTCACACATTTTACATTTACATTTTCACATTGAGCAGACGCTCTTATCCAGAGCGACTTACAGTTAGTGAGTGCATAATTTTTTTTCATACTGGAGTCGAACCCACAACCCTGGCGTTGCAAATGCCATGCTCTACCAACTGAGCTACATCCCTGCCGGCCATTCCCTCCCCTACCCTGGACGACGCTGGGCCAATTGTGTGCCGCCCCATGGGTCTCCCGGTCGCGTCCGCCTACGACAGAGCCTGGATTTGAACCAGGATCTCTAGTGGCACAGCTAGCACTGCGATGCAGTGCCTTAGACCACTGTGCCACTCGGGAGTGGCCTTAGCCCCACCCATGTCTTTAAGGATTCACATGTGAGGCCATGTGCTAAACAGAGTGAGTAAGGTAGTGTAGTAAACAACTAAAGATTTCAACACTAAAAGTGGTGAAAGTGGTAGCAAAAAGTAGCAGTAAAAATACACTTTATCTTGGCCTATATCCTAATCTGACTTTAGTGCAGGTCATGTTGTTCTTCACATTACCGTCTCTGGTAAACACACACTATATAAAATAATATCAAAGTTTATCTGTCACATGCACAGGATACAGAAGGTGTAAACGGTACATTGAAATGGTAACTTGCATAGTGGAGTCTTTTGTTTAGATAACTAGCTAAATAGCTAAACAATGAACCACAATCCCAACCCATACTACTAGCAATACATACTGATTGTTATAGCTAGTCACTCTTCATGAATCTGCAGGTAGCTAAAGCTAACCAATGAGGTTCAATGTTAGCTAGCTAGCTAACATTAGGCTGTAACTAGCAATGCAAATGGATTTCTGAGATACAAATCATATTACTACACAGATGATACACGTAACGTTAGCTAGCTAACAATGAAAATGACTTTCTGACAAAATTAGAAAGGTATAATATCTGAAAATGTAGCTGGACTCATACCCGTATAAATGGATGAACGCTTCTCCCTCTCTGTCATGGATGCCATGGTTGCCCTTAGTTTGAAGATGTAATCCAGAGACAGGTGTTTTATACATCAGCCTGCTGTGTTCTCTTTTCGACGGCAATCACACTCTGCTTCCACCATACATTCCACTTATTTCAAAACTCGGTCAACTTCTTCCGTGACAACAAAACTGTTGATCGCTGTTTCTTCCCCATCACTGTCATCAGAAGACTCTACAATGTCTGGTTCAATGGAAATGTTTTTACATAAATCAGGGATTTCCTCATCGTCTGTGTCATTTTCAGAGTCAGAGCGAGTCAGCATGGCACGATCGTCCTCCAGAAAGTAGTCCATCACATCTTTTTCCCACAGATCTTTGTCGATAGTGCCTGTTAAACTCAGGGCAGCAATGTTGAGACCAGTAGCAACACTTTTGCAGTTCTCCATGATATCTTTCAAAATAGACGTGGTAGCAACAATTATCTACACATACTGAGCAGCTCATGTTTTAGACAGAAGCGTGCTACATGGCAGACCAATACGAACTCATCTCTCGGCATGTCCAGCCCATCCATTATCTCAAACAATCATGGCTAGCGGGAAGGTTCCTGTCTTTTTCCCGTGGCTAAACCAACTAGGTTCGTAATCTAACCATTTTATTCATATTTACAGATGGTATACAAGTTTATTATTAAGGCACATGAAAGTTCACATGTTCCAGAAGGCATTTCTGCCCCAAAATGCATTTTGATTAAAAAAAGCATGTTTACGTTCAAATGTCTCTCCTGTAAAGTAGTGATGTGTGACATACGCCTAGCTTCCTGAAACAGGTCACATATGCCTAGCTTCCTGAAACAGGTCACAATGCATAGCTTCCTGAAACAGGTCACATACGCCTGGCTTCCTGAAACAGGTCACATATGCCTAGCTTCCTGAAACAGGTCACATATGCCTAGCTTCCTGAAACAGGTCACATATGCCTAGCTTCCTGAAACAGGTCACATATGCCTAGCTTCCTGAAACAGGTCACATATGCCTAGATTCCTGAAACAGGTCACATATGCCAAGCTTCCTGAAACAGGTCACATATGCCTAGCTTCCTGAAACAGGTCACATATGCCTAGCTTCCTGAAACAGGTCACATATGCCTAGCTTCCTGAAACAGGTCACTATGCCTAGCTTCCTGAAACAGGTCACTATGCCTAGCTTCCTGAAACAGGTCACATATGCCTAGCTTCCTGAAACAGGTCACATATGCCTAGCTTCCTGAAACAGGTCACATATGCCCACAGGGAGAAATGATGATGCCTGTAAGTATGACATAACCTATTTAAAAAAAAGTTGTTTAATTTTGTTTAGAATTTGATTCGAATTATTCGTTCTCTTTTTAGGCCTTGTCAACAATGAATGTAATCTTGCTGAATGTGAATGTACATGCTTAGCCATAATGCAATTTACAGTAGGCCAAGCCCCTTATATCAGTGTGAATGCTATCAAGTTAACATATTTAGCAAAGATAGGTCTACATTTGGTTATTTCATTTCTATAAGCCATTTAACAAACTATAATGGCCTAACTGTCACGCCCTGGCTCCGGGGACTCTAGTATGTTGAGCCAGGGTGTGAGTTTTCATTTGTTTATGTTCTAGTTGTTGTATATCTATGTTGGCCAGGATGGCTCCCAATCAGAGACGGCTGTAGCTCGTTGTCTCTGATTGGGAGTCATACTTAGGTAGCCGTTAGGCATTCATTATTTGTGGTTTCTTGTTCCGTGTTGGTTTGTTTATGTAACCAGGGACGTCACGTTTCGTTTTGTTGTTTTGATCGTGTGATCATTCTAATAAATAAAATGTTCGCATTCAACGCTGCGCCTTGGTCCTCCTCCTTAGACGATCGTGACAGAAGAAACCACCAAGATGTGACCAAGCAGCGTGTCCAGGAGCCATCGCCAGGGAGATCCCTAACAGATCTCCTTCGCCTCCTCGACTGGGCCAAGCCAAGCGAAGAGGAGAGAGGTTGGACTTTGGAGCAGTGGGGTGAGAGTCTGGCGAGAGACATGGAGGCCTGGTCCACGGGGAGAGACGCCCAGAAATTTTTTAGGGGGGGGCTAACGCCGTGGACGACGGGCCAGCAGGAGACCGCGGCAGAGCGGCCCAGCGGATTGGCAGAGGAGGCCGCCAGGTTACGGGGGCCACTGGTCGAAGAGGGGGTGGAAGATGTAGAGGCACGGCGAGAGGTACTGGCGTGTGTTGCCAGTCCGGTCCGGCCTGTTCCTGATCCCCACGTAGGGCCAGTGGTGTGTGTTCCCAGTACGGTCCGGCCTGTTCCTGCCACTCGCACCAAGTCTACGGTGCGCATCGCCAGCTCAGCCTGGCCCATTCCTGCTCCCCGCACCAAGTCAGTGATGCGTTTCGTCAGCCCTGTCCGGCCCGTTCCTGCTCTCCGCACCAAGTCTGTGGTGCGCGTCGCCAGCCCAGTCCGGCCCATTCCTGCTCCCCGCACCAAGTCTGTGGTGCGTTTCGTCAGCCCTGTCCGGCCCGTTCCTGCTCTCCGCACCAAGTCTGTGGTGCGCGTCGCCAGCCCAGTCCGGCCCATTCATGCTCCCCGCACCAAGTCAGTGGTGCGTTTCGTCAGCCCTGTCCGGCCCGTTCCTGCTCCCCGCACCAAGTCAGTGGTGCGCGTCGTCAGCCCGGCACGGCCCGTTCCTGCTCCCCGCACCAAGTCAGTGGTGCGCTTCGTCAGCCCGGTCCGGCCCGCTCCTGCTCCCCACACCAAGCCAGTGGTGTGCGTCGTCAGTCCGGCACGGCCCGTGCCTGTTCCACCGGTGGCGGGTCCGGCACCGGTCAGGTGCTGCGTCACGCCGGAGCTAGAGCAATCCGCTCCACCAGTGTTCAGTTCAGCTCTGGTCAGCAGGGCCAGACCGGACCAGGGGTACTTTGGGGGGTTAGAGAAGGAGTGGGGGTCATGTCCGGAGCCGGATCTGCCGCCGAGGCGGAGTGCCCACCCGGTCCCTCCCCTGTTGTATTTGGTTGGCGCGGTCGGAGTCCGCGCCTTTAGGGGGGGGTACTGTCACGCCCTGGCTCCGGGGACTCTAGTATGTTGAGCCAGGGTGTGAGTTTTCATTTGTTTATGTTCTAGTTGTTGTATATCTATGTTGGCCAGGGTGGCTCCCAATCAGAGACGGCTGTAGCTCGTTGTCTCTGATTGGGAGTCATACTTAGGTAGCCGTTAGGCATTCATTATTTGTGGTTTCTTGTTCCGTGTTGGTTTGTTTATGTAACCAGGGACGTCACGTTTCGTTTTGTTGTTTTGATCGTGTGATCATTCTAATAAATAAAATGTTCGCATTCAACGCTGCGCCTTGGTCCTCCTCCTTAGACGATCGTGACACTAACATTGGAATTGGAGTTGATTCCAAGGCAATGCATAGAAGACTGTAAATACACAACTTGAAGCAACCACATATTTCGTCATGGAGCACGTTCTGATTGGCCAGTGAGGGGCCACACCCACAACTTGTTTATTCATCAAAACCCAGCCCATTTGCACCATTGCCAGCAAGTGTGGTGATAATTGTAACAGTGAAAATAGCAAAACTATTTCTGATACACCTCTGAACCTATAGCGCCGCTACCGCCTGCACTTAGATTTACCATTGCGCTATGTTTGTTAAAATACCCCTGTATCTGACATGGTATAGGTATCTTTTTTAAGCCCATAACCATGTGTGTGAGGTGTATAATTTTGCTTCAAAGTAGATTTGTTTAAGACTACCAAGAAACACTCTGTGTGACCCTGATTTAGCATACTATAGTAAAATGTTAACAGGTGCATGTTTATCAATAATTGGAAGAAGCAATTCCATAAATTCATCAAGTGCAGCATCTGGATGCTCCTTATTAATCACATCAGACCAACATTTTTATTTTTATTTTTTACATCATCCACATAAGAGTCTTAGCTAAACCTTTTGTGTGATGTTTTATACACTATTTTAGGCCCAGCTTTTGGAACCTTGCCTTTCCTGTATATAGCCACTATATTGTACTGCTGAGCGATTAGTGCTTTTTCAGGTCGGTTTGGTTTCGGTTAGATTATACAAATTATAATGACGATTTTCGATTTTGGTTTCGATTATTTTTTTCACATTTCGGTTAATTTCTCAGCAGTACTATATTGTGATCACTGCATCCAATGGGTACGGACACAGTTTTAGAACAAAGTTCTACAGTATTATAAAAATGTGATCAATATATGTGGATATATAGCTCCTGTAGTGTTTGTAAACACCCTGGTAGGTTGATTAATAACCTGAACCAGATTACAGGCACTGGTTACAGTGAGAAGCTTCCTCTTGAGCAGACATCGTGATGAAAATCAGTCAATATTCAGGTCCCTGAGAAAGTGGACCTCTTTGTTTATATCACATACATTATCAAGCATTTCACATACATTATCTAGATATTGACTGTTAGCACTTGGTGGCCTATAGCAACACCCTAAAAGAATAGGCTTTAGATGAGGCAGGTGAACCTGCAACCACAGCACTTCAATAACACTTGACATGAGATCTTCTCTAAGCATTACAGGGATATGGCTCTGAATATATACAGTAACACCTCCCCCAAAGGCATTCCTGTCTCTTCTGTAGATGTTATGTCCTTGTATTGCTACTGCTGTATCATCAAATGAATTATCTAAGTGAGTTTCAGAGATGGCTAATATATTAATGGTATATGATGCTAGCAAGTTATTGATTTCATGAACCTTATTTCTAAGGCTACATATATTAATATGGGCTATTTATAGCCCTTTCCTGGGTAGCTTATCAGAGATAGACATAACATGGAAAATAACAAACCAAGCAAGAAAAAAAAACATTATTCAGCAGTCCATCAATCAGTTGGTGTATGTAAGTGTGTGTGCTGCGGGGTTGAAGCTACAAACTAACAGGCTTGGCTCTCTCATCCCTTCCAGGCTTCTGGGAGGGAGGGTGGACAATGAGCCTGTCATAGCAGATGTAAGCAATGTCCCCACACACTTCGGCAGCTTTCATGGCTGGCATAAGTTCTTTCCTCTTCTGGCACACAGCTTCACAATAGTCCTCATAGAGGAAGATGTATGTTCCTCTCAAGTTCTTGGCTCTTTCCAGAACAGCTACCTTGTCCTTTAACCTCAGGAACACGACCACTATCGGCCTGGGCCTGTCACCTGGGCTGGTGGTGGGCTCCACGTCAATATTCATGTGGTCCATCTTCAGTTTCTCAGTGATAATTTCACTCACTTTGTCCTCAGTCTCTGTCCAGGTCTCATGTGGAGAATCTGCAATTCCGTCCACAACAATCTTGTTCCGCCTTGATTGTCCCTCGAGATAATCTGAAAGAAGCTGATTTATGGAAATGCAATCATTTATTTATTTGTATTTTTCTTTAACCTCTTTTTCTCTCCAATTACAATCTTGTCTCATCGCTGCAACTCCCCAACGTGCTCGGGAGAGACAAAGGTCGAGTCATGCGTCCTCCGAAACATGACCTGCCAAACCGCGCTTCTTAACACCCGCCCGCTTAAACTGGAAGCCAGCTGCACCAATGTGTCGGAGGAAACACTGTTCAACTAACGACCGAGGTCAGCCTGCAGGCATCCGGCCTATGGGATCGAACCCGGGTCTGTAGTGACACCTCAAGCACTGTGATGAAGTGCCTTAGACCGCTGTGCCACTCGGGAGGCCCCTGAAATGCAATTAAGTTTGAACTGGAGGGAACATAAATAATCTCTGCATTCCGTAACATACGGTAGACACGTTAAAAGCCAAAAGTGGTAAGAGATAAGCGGTTTGCCCTGTTTTTTGCCCTGTTCCAGCTATATATTTGATAGTAATCTCATGACATTCTGTCACATGCCAACACATCACTTTTGACCTAATTAGCTGTTCACACTTTGATGCTTACACACACACACACACACACACACACACACACACACACACACACACACACACACACACACACACACACACACATACACAAATACACCACACACATGCACAAGCACGCAGACATCAACGTTCTTTAACTTCTTCTAAAATAAAATAAACAGAGGTGTCCCCAAAATTTTATTTTCCTTCATTCCTGGCAGCAAACTGTGAATTTGACAGTAAGCATGCCTTAAAGAAATAGTAAAAATAGCTGGAGCTCCTTTACGCTAAACTCCCAAAACGTCAGTCACAGTTAATCCTAATAAAGCAGATGCCAAAACATGTTTTGCTCATTGCATTTCACTAACAGTGTTGTGACAGCAGTTTGAGAGATAATCAAAGTCCATAAGGCTGAGATAATAATATAATAATAATAATAATAATAATAATAATATGCCATTTAGCAGACTGCAGTAGTAATGTAGTATTTTCTGAGTGCTGTATCAGTCTAATGATATAGAACCACTGAGAAGTAAAAACATCTTGTTTCTTTTCTTATTTTTTTCTGTTGGGTATGTGCAATGATTTAAATAAACACTAGCTGACTGACAGGGACTGCTGTTTTGAAGACAATGCGCCTCCATCTTGGCACTTCCCCACCATTGTAAAAAATATTCTGGAAGCTATAGAAATGCATTTATTAAAGTCTATATTTGTTTTTGCCACATTTATTATATTAGAGACACCTTCATGCATACTTTAAAAATACATAATGTGAACTAAACATAAAAACAATGTAAGAAATATATGAAAACATTTCCTAAAAGTATAATTTTTTGAAAGTACTAATGTTACTGCCCCCCCACTACAACAAAAAGAAATACTTAAATACATTACATTTTGTCCTTGAAACATTTAATGGAAATACTGTTATTCAATTCGTTCCTATGGAGGACTACTCCTTCTAGGGAGTGCCAATATGGCTCATTGGCCATTACATAGCATCAGCAATCCAGGGTTTATATACAGTGCATTCAGAAAGTATTCAGACCCCTTGACTCTTTACACATTTTGTTACGTTACAGCCTTATTCTAAAACGGATTAAATAAAAACTTGTCCTTATCAATCTTCACACAATAGCCCATAATGACAAAGTGAAAACAGGTTTTTAGAAATGTTTGCAAATTTATTAAAAATAGAAAATAGAAATACCTTATTTACATACGTTTTCAGACCCTTTGCTATGAGACTCGAAATTGAGCTCAGGTGCATCCTGTTTCCATTGATCATCCTTGAGATGTTTCTACAACTTGATTGGAGTCCACCTGTGGTGAATTCAATTGATTGGACATGATTTGGAAAGGCACACACCTGTCTATACAAGGTCGCACAGTTGACAGTGCATGTCAGAGCAAAATCCAAGCCATGAGGTTGAAGGAATTGTCCGTAGAGCTCCGAGACAGGATTTTGTCGAGGCACAGATCTGGGGAAGGGTACCAAAAAATTTGAGCAATTGGGGGAAAAGGGCCTTGGTCAGGGAGATGACCAAGAACCCTATGGTAACTCTGACAGAGCTTCAGAGTTCCTCTGTGGAGATGGGAGAACCTTCAGGATGGATAACCATCTCGGAAGCACTCAATCCTTTATGGTAGAGTGGCCAGAAGGAAGCCACTCCTCAGTGAAAGGCACATGCCAGCCCTCTTGGAGTTTGCCAAAAGGTACTGTAAGGACTCTCAGACCATGAGAAACAAGATTCTCTGGTTTGATGAAACCAATGTTGAACTCTTTGCCCTGGATGCCAAGTGTCACATCTGGAGGAAACCTGGCACCATCCCTACGGTGAAGCATGGTGGTGGCAGTATCATGCTGTGGGGATGTTTTTCAGCGGCAGGGACTGGGAGACTAGTCAGAATCGAGGGACAGATGAATGGAGCAAAGTACAGAGAGATCCTTGATGAAAACCTGCTCCAGAGCGCTCAGGACCTCAGACTGGGGCGAAGGTTCACCTTCCAACAGGACAACGCCCTAAGCACACAGCCAAGACAATGCAGGATTGGCTTCGGGACAAGTCTCTGAATGTCCTTGAGTGGCCCAGCCAGAGCCCAGACTTGAACCCTACCTTTGGCAGCGATGCTCCCCATCCAACCTGACAGAGCTTGAGAGGATCTGCAGAGATGAATGCAGGTGGGCCATGCTTGTAGCGTCATACCCAAGAAGACTCGAGGCTGCAATTGCTGCCAAAGGTGCTTCAACAAAGTACTGAGTAAAGGGTCTGAATACTTATGTAAATGTAATATTTCAGTGTTATAATTTGTAGACATTTGCAAAAAAAATGTTGTTTTTCATCATTGGGTATTGTGTGTAGATTGATGAGGGGGGGAAAAAACAATTTAATCAATTTTAGAATAAGGCTGTAACGTAACAAAATGTGGATGAAGTGAAGTGGTCTGAATACTTTCCGAATGCAGTGTACGTCATTGGGTATGGAGGACAGTGTAAACATTATCCCAGGGCTGAACTCATTGTGAACCAACAGAAGACATTACCCTTTTTTTATTTCAATCTTACCAAGTGTTTTTATATGAATATTCAACAATTTACTCAGCAATTAAATTCAATAACACTTTATTTGGATAGTCAATCTCTACAGACTATCTACAGACTATCAGTAACATTTCAAGTAACTACCTACTAAACATAAACCTAGCTCAAACCCTAACATTAAACCTTATCCTAACCCTAAACTTAACCCTTACCCTAAACCTAGCCCTAACCCTTACCCTTACCATGACCCTAACCCTTATTCTAAACCTAACCCTAACCCTAACTGTAAGCTTAGCAAGCAGCTGCTTATTAACAGATAGTTTGTTGATAGTATGACTGTTTGTAGAGAATCTACAGATTGAAAATCCAGACTATCCAAATATAGTGTGCCCTAATCAGCAGCATTTTGCTTTGGTTCAAATAACCCCACAAAAAATAAAATACTGTTAATTGATTGACTGATTTTCCTCATCAACCCTTTCCATCTTTCCTCTGTCCCTTGGTTGACATGTTTTATTGGAGTTACTGCTCATGCTTGCTTTGCAAATTGCACTTTTTACTTTAACACAGCAGAGCTTAATTAAAGTTGCACGCTTGAGTGGTCACAGGGCCTCCTGAATCACAAAGCAGCAAATCATGACCCTCAGAATTTCAAAGGCGCAAATCGCGTGGCGGCCTGTTGCGGATTGTTCTAGAATGAGCCAGAGTGCCAAGCTGCCGTTCACTGACCCGCGGCCATAGACCAAAGCTCTGTCCTTCTCCTGGGCACTGGCACCAGATGGCCAGACACATGGACAGAAAAAGAAAGGAAGAGAGAGAGGGGGGGGCGAGAGACACAGGGAGGGAGAGAGGGAAAGAGAGGGGAGGGAGAGAAAGAGAGAGAGGAAAAAGAGGAAAAGGAGGGTATTGGGAAAAGAGGGAATAAAGCATTTCAGTTCAGTCAGATCATTCGATTTCTAAACTCGGCAGATGAGGATGGATTTGCATAGCCTAGGGTTTGCAGTGGCCCTCTCTCTCTCTCTCTCTCTCTCTCTCTCTCTCTCTCTCTCTCTCTCTCTCTCTCTCTCTCTCTCTCGCTCTCTCTCTCTCTCTCTCTCTCTCTCTCTCTCTCTCTCTCTCTCTCTCTCTCTCTCTCTCCTCTCTCTCTCTCTCTCTCTCTCTCTCCTCTCTCTCTCTCTCTCTCTCTCTCTCTCTCTCTCTCTCTCTCTCTCTCTATCCCCTCTCTATATATCCCTCTTGTTGATTTTCTGAAAAGGCAGACAAGGCATTCCACTATTTGTGTCAAGGCGGGTTCCATGATGAAGAAAATAACAGTCAAAGTTTAAGGCTACCTCCCTTCCCTCCTCTCGTATTCACAGTCTGGTTCCTGAATGCAGCTGGTGAGAAGGGATGGAGGACACAGGTTACCTTTACAGAGAGAGAGGGGGGACACTAGGATCTTCACAGGCAGTGCTTACAGCCCAGAGTTTTGCATATTAAAATACAGTCATAATGTATCAGAGAGATTATTACTGGCTGGTTGGTTCACTCTGCTGAGGGAGAATGCAAGGACACACACTTGGGTGGAAAGTGCCTGGTTAAACTGTATCTGTGTGTGTGTGTCTGTTTTAGTTCATATTTTTTTAACTAGTTTATGCTCGTTGAGATATAAATCTATTTTTTAAGAGAGAACTGGACCAAGACAGCATTATCAACACATCAGTTTCAGACAAGCAGACGCATGACATAAACCAGATGACGATACATCAATATAAAAAGCTGCACATCAGTAAAGAACATGTGAACAAAATGTAAACATGTGCGTGTGTGTGCGTGCGTGTGTATCCTGTTGTGTTTCCTGTTGTGAATCCTGTTGTGTTTCCTGTTGTGTTTCCTGTTGTGAATCCTGTTGTGTTTCCTGTTGTGTATCCTGTTGTGTTTCCTGTTGTGTTTCCTGTTGTGTATCCTGTTGTGTTTCCTGTTGTGTTTCCTGTTGTGTTTCCTGTTGTGTATCCTGTTGTGTTTCCTGTTGTGTTTCCTGTTGTGTTTCCTGTTGTGTTTCCTGTTGTGTTTCCTGTTGTGTTTCCTGTTGTGTATCCTGTTGTGTATCCTGTTGTGTTTCCTGTTGTGTGTCCTGTTGTGTTTCCTGTTGTGTTTCCTGTTGTGTATCCTGTTGTGTATCCTGTTGTGTATCCTGTTGTGTATCCTGTTGTGTTTCCTGTTGTGTATCCTGTTGTGTTTCCTGTTGTGTATCCTATTGTGTATCCTGTTGTGTTGCCTGTTGTGTATCCTGTTGTGTATCCTGTTGTGTTTCCTGTTGTGTTTCCTGTTTTGTATCCTGTTGTGTTTCCTGTTGTGTTTCCTGTTGTGTATCCTGTAGTGTATCCTGTTGTGTATCCTGTTGTGTTTCCTGTTGTGTATCCTGTTGTGTATCCTGTTGTGTTTCCTGTATTTCCTTTTGCTTTTTGATTACACATAACACCTGCTTATTTAATGACATAGTAGCCTACATTTTTATATAATTTTCTACTAAAATAAACTACACAGCATTATTAGCTACATAAATGTTTTTAAATTCCAGAGTTGTGTATTGTAATGCATGGGGGGTGGTGTTCATTTTCACTGTCACTGGCATTGGCTTCTGGTAATCCATAAGACGAATAAAGCCCTTCAAATGAGATATGGAATGCATCAGTTGTCAAGGACTCCAACTAAAATGAGAGTTTGAATATCTTTAGCCTTCATTAAAGGTGTCACGACTTCCGCCGAGGCTGCCTCCCCTCCTTGTTCGGGCAGGTTTCGGCGTTCGTCGTCACCGGCTTACTAGCCACTGCCACTCTATATATCATCATTCCATTTGTCTTGTCTTGTTAATTACACACACCTGGTTCATATCCCCTCATTAGTCCGTGTATAAGTGTTCCCTCTGGCCCCTTGTCCTTGTGGGTGATTGTTTTATGTGAAGATGAGTGCAGTTCGGTTGGGCTACCTGTACTTTGTATTGCCGGGGTTATTTCTCCCTGTGTGCTTGTATTACGCCCTGTGCTGTTGACGCTATCCAGCGTAACTGTGTACTATGGAATAAACTCTGTATTCTGTGATTTACCCTCCTGCGCCTGACTCCTTCAAATCACACTCTCACAAAAGGTCCAATGCAGCCGTTTTAATTTAATCTCAATATCAAATCATTTCTGGGTAACAATTAAGTACCTTACTGTGATTGTTTTCAATTAAAATTGTCAAAAAGAAACAGCAATAGCTTCTTAGCAAAGAGCAATTTCTGGGAGTAGTCTGAGTGGGGAGGGGAAAACTGAAAACTAGCTGTTATTGGCAGAGAGGTTTGGAACTCTCTTTCTCAATGGTCAATTAACTAATTTACCGCCTGGTGATGTCACCAGACAGGCCAAAACCCCATCCCACCAAAACAGTATGACATTTCAGGCAGTCTTTTCAAACAGCTCTTACACTAAAATGCCATTATCATCATTTTCACAATTTCACAGTATTATTCCAACCTCATAGCGTGGAAATATATATAAAATATTTTTGGACTCCACTTTTTGACTGCACTGGGCCTTTAAGACATTTTTTTATTTTTATTGGGGGTGATACACAATGTGTTCATAAGATGATACAGACACAGATACAGATACAGACACAGATACAGACACATACACAGATACAGACACAGACACAGACACAGATACAGACACAGACAAAGACAAAGACAAAGACAAAGACACAGACACAGATACAGATACAGATACAGACACAGACACAGACACAGACACAGACACAGACACAGATACAAACACATATACAGATACAGACACATACACAGATACAGACACAGATACAGACACAGACACATACACAGATACAGACACAGACACAGATACATATACATATACAGACACAGACACAAATAGAGACACAGATACAAACACAGACACAGATACAGACACAGACACAGACACAGATACAGATACAGACACAGACACAGATACAGACACAGACACAGATACAGACACATATACAAATACAGACACATATACAGACACAGATACAGATACAGACACAGACACAGACACAGATACAGACACAGATACAGACACAGACACATACACAGATACAGACACAGACACAGATACATATACATATAGAGACACATACACAGATACAGACACAGACACAGACACAGAAACAGATACAGACACAGACAAAGACACAGACACAGATACAGATACAGACACAGACACATACACAGATACAGACACATATACAGATACAGACACATACACAGATACAGACACAGACACATACACAGATACAGACACAGACACAGATACATATACATATACATATACAGACACAGACACAAATAGAGACACAGATACAGACACAGACACAGATACAAACACAGACACAGACACAGATACAGATACAGATACAGACACAGACACAGACACAGACACAGACACAGATACAGACACATATACAAATACAGACACATATACAGACACAGATACAGATACAGATACAGATACAGATACAGACACAGACACAGACACATACACATATACAGACACATATACAGATACAGACACAGACACATACACATACACATATACAGACACAGATACAGATACAGACACATACACAGATACAGACACATATACAGATACAGACACATACACAGACACAGACACAGAAACAGACACAGACACAGACACAGATACATTATACAGACACAGATACAAATAGAGACACAGATACAGACACAGACACAGACACAGACACAGACACAGATACAGATACAGACACAGATACAGACACAGACACAGACACAGATACAGATACAGACACATATACAAATACAGACACATATACAGACACAGACACATACACAGACACAGACACAGAAACAGACACAGACACAGACACAGACACAGATACATTATACAGACACAGATACAAATAGAGACACAGATACAGACACAGATACAGACACAGACACAGACACAGACACATATACAGATACAGACACAGATACAGACACAGACACAGACACAGACACAGATACAGATACAGACACAGACACAGATACAGACACATATACAAATACAGACACATATACAGACACAGATACAGATACAGATACAGATACAGATACAGATACAGACACAGACACAGACACATACACATATACAGACACATATACAGATACAGACACAGACACATACACATATACAGACACAGATACAGATACAGACACATACACAGATACAGACACATATACAGATACAGACACATACACAGACACAGACACAGAAACAGACACAGACACAGACACAGATACATTATACAGACACAGATACAAATAGAGACACAGATACAGACACAGACACAGACCAGATACAGATACAGACACAGATAAAGACACAGACACAGATACAGACACATATACAAATACAGACACATATACAGACACAGATACAGATACAGACACAGACACAGACACAGATACAGACACAGATACAGACACAGACACATACACAGATACAGACACAGACACAGATACATATACATATAGAGACACATACACAGATACAGACACAGACACATACACAGACACAGACACAGAAACAGACACAGACACAGACACAGATACATTATACAGACACAGATACAAATAGAGACACAGATACAGACACAGACACAGACACAGACACAGATACAGATACAGACACAGATACAGACACAGACACAGACACAGATACAGATACAGACACATATACAAATACAGACACATATACAGACACAGATACAGATACAGATACAGACACAGACACAGATACAGATACAGACACAGACACAGACACAGATACAGATACAGACACAGACACAGATACAGATACAGACACATATACAGATACAGACACAGACACAGACACAGACACAGACACAGATACAGATACAGACACATATACAGATACAGACACAGACACAGACACAGACACAGATACAGACACAGATACAGACACAGACACAGACACAGACACAGACACAGATACAGACACATATACAGATACAGACACATACACAGATACAGACACATATACAGATACAGACACATACACAGATACAGACACAGATACAGACACAGACACAGACACAGATACAGACACATATACAAATACAGACACATATACAGACACAGATACAGATACAGATACAGACACAGACACATATACAGACACAGACACAGACACAGACACAGACACAGACACAGATACAGACACAGACACAGATACAGATACAGACACATATACAGATACAGATACAGACACAGACACAGACACAGACACAGATACAGATACAGACACAGATACAGACACAGACACAGACACAGACACAGACACAGACACAGACACAGACACATACACAGATACAGACACATATACAGATACAGACATATACACAGATACAGACACAGATACAGATACAGACACATATACATATACAGACATATACACAGACACAGACACAGAAACAGACACAGAAACAGATACATATACATATACAGACACAGATACAAATAGAGACACAGATACAGACACAGACACAGACACAGAAACAGACACATATACAAATACAGACACAGATACAGACACATATACAGACACAGACACAGACACAGATACAGACACATATACAAATACAGACACAGATACAGACACAGATACAGACACAGATACAGATACAGACACATATACAGATACAGACACATATACAGATACAGACACAGACACAGACACAGACACAGATACAGATACAGACACAGACACAGACAAAGATACAGACACATATACAAATACATACACATATACAGACACAGATACAGATACAGATACAGATACAGATACAGATACAGACACAGACACAGATAGAGACACACACACAGACACATATACAGACACAGATACAGATACAGACACATATACAGATACAGACACAGACACAGACACAGACAAAGACACAGACACAGACACAGACACAGACACAGACACAGATACAGACACATACACATATACAGACACATATACAGACACAGACACAGACACAGACACATACACTGGGGGAAAAAAGTATTTAGTCAGCCACCAATTGTGCAAGTTCTCCCACTTAAAAAGATGAGAGAGGCCTGTAATTTTCATCATAGGTACACGTCAACTATGACAGACAAATTGAGAAATAAAACTCCAGAAAATCACATTGTAGGAATTTTAATGAATTTATTTGCAAATTATAGTGGAAAATAAGTATTTGGTCACCTACAAACAAGCAAGATTTCTGGCTCTCACAGACCTGTAACTTATTCTTTAAGAGGCTCCTCTGTCCTCCACTCGTTACCTGGATTAATGGCACCTGTTTGAACTTGTTATCAGTATAAAAGACACCTGTCCACAACCTCAAACAGTCACACTCCAAACTCCACTATGGCCAAGACCAAAGAGCTGTCAAAGGACACCAGAAACAAAATTGTAGACCTGCACCAGGCTGGGAAAACTGAATATGCAATAGGTAAGCAGCTTGGTTTGAAGAAATCAACTGAGGAAGCAATTATTAGGAAATGGAAGACATACAAGACCACTGATAATCTCCCTCGATCTGGGGCTCCACGCAAGATCTCACCCCGTGGGGTCAAAATGATCACAAGAACAAAAATCTCAGAACCACACGGGGGGACCTAGTGAATGACCCGCAGAGAGCTGGGACCAAAGTAACAAAGCCTACCATCAGTAACACACTACGCCGCCAGGGAGATTTTGAGTGAAAACCTCCTTCCATCAGCAAGGGCATTGAAGATGAAACGTGGCTGGGTCTTTCAGTGGGGGAAAAAAAGTATTTAGTCAGCCACCAATTGTGCAAGTTCTCCCACTTAAAAAGATGAGAGAGGCCTGTAATTTTCATCATAGGTACATGTCAACTATGACAGACAAAATGAGAAAAAAAATGCAGAAAATCACATTGTAGGATTTTTAATGAATGAATTTGCAAATTATGGTGGAAAATAAGTATTTGGTCAATAACAGAAAAACAGCCCCAAAGCATGATGTTTCCACCCCCATGCTTCACAGTAGGTATGGTGTTCTTTGGATGCAACTCAGCATTCTTTGTCCTCCAAACACGACGAGTTGAGTTTTTACCAAAAAGTTCTATTTTGATTTCATCTGACCATATGACATTCTCCCAATCCTCTTCTGGATCATCCAAATGCACTCTAGCAAACTTCAGATGGGCCTGGACATGTACTGGCTTAAGCAGGGGGACACGTCTTGCACTGCAGGATTTGAGTCCCTGGCGGCGTAGTGTGTTACTGATGGTAGGCTTTGTTACTTTGGTCCCAGCTCTCTGCAGGTCATTCACTAGGTCCCCCAGTGTGGTTCTGGGATTTTTGCTCACCGTTCTTGTGATCATTTTGACCCCACGGGATGAGATCTTGCGTGGAGCCCCAGATCGAGGGAGATTATCAGTGGTCTTGTATGTCTTCCATTTCCTAATAATTGCTCCCACAGTTGATTTCTTCAAACCAAGCTGCTTACCTATTGCAGATTCAGTCTTCCCAGCCTGGTGCAGGTCTACAATTTTGTTTCTGGCGTCCTTTGACAGCTCTTTGGTCTTGGCCATAGTGGAGTTTGGAGTGTGACTGTTTGAGGTTGTGGACAGGTGTCTTTTATACTGATAAACAGGTGCCATTAATACAGGTAATGAGTGGAGGACAGAGGAGCCTCTTAAAGAAGAAGTTACAGGTCTGTGAGAGCCAGAAATCTTGCTTTTTTTGTAGGTGACCAAATACTTATTTTCCACCATAATTTGCAAATAAATTCATTAAAAATCCTACAATGTGATTTTCTGGAAAAAAAAATCTCAATTTGTCTGTCATAGTTGACGTGTACCTATGATGAAAATTACAGGCCTCTCTCATCTTTTTAAGTGGGAGAACTTGCACAATTGGTGGCTGACTAAATACTTTTTTCCCCCACTGTATACATATACAGACACAGACACATATACATATACAGACACAGACACAGACACAGACACAGACACAGACACAGACACAGACACAGACACATATACATATACAGACACAGACACAGACACAGACACAGACACATATACAGATACAGATACAGCACGGGGGGGGGGGGCACGGGGATTTAGAAAGAGAGGGAGAAGGCATGTTGCATGTGCAGAGTTTAACAGTCAACTCTTAAGGGCCTGCTTATGAAATTATGTTTGTGACATTTCTATTCTGAACCCTTCAAGCTACTGAAGAGCAGGCCTGGTTGGTTAGACTCAGAGATAATGTACTCAACATCACTCACTCTCAGCTCAGAATCAGCCCTCCAACGCACAGTACATTAGAGCAAGCCAAGCATTAGACAGACCATTTGGAGCATCTCTGTTTTATTTCAACTGTCCACTTCAACCCTTTAAAATGACTGCTCTATTCCCATACCCTGGTCTGATTCAAGAGCCATTCAAACCATTAGGGCCTGAACTGAAAGTAATGTTTAAAGAGAGAGTTTAGATTGAAGATGTTTGAAATGACCACGTAACCAGATAACCAGTATGAAAATGTATGCACTCAATAACTGTAAGTCGCTCTGGACAAGAGCGTCTGCTAAATGACTAAAATGTAAATGTAAAATAAAACATATAGCCATTTGGTCAATTAGGAACACATCAAGACAGCTAATCTGCTGCAGTACTTGGAAGATGTAGCCTAATCTATGTTTAGAGTCATTTAGAAAAAGTAGCAAGATATGTACTTTCACTCACTGCTTCTCTCAATCTTGCAGGGCATTACTGGACAATATGTAAGGATTTTAGAGAACGGCGTCAGTGTACTTCTTCTTGTGGGTCTCAAACTCAGATCTCCCTGCTCATAGTCAGACCGTCTAACCACTGCTCCAACAGGCTGTAACAGGCTTACCTAGGCAAGGTTAATTAGAAATGGATGAGATGGTTTCTGATGTAGACACTAGCTACGTAGCAGCTCAACAGGTCTCACCATTCCTTCTGATGAGTCTATTACATGTGTAATGGCTTAGCTAGGGGAAACATA